>NW_027185777.1:18108093-18111474 GCF_028583685.1 Petaurus breviceps papuanus | reverse complement strand
TTGTTGCAGGGGTCTGGGAGCCTTTCTGTTGGTTCAGAAGCCCTGAAGAAGGATTTTCTTGTTGTATGTTTACAGAAATCCTGGGAGAGGGCTTTGCTAATGTGTTCAGGGGTTCTAGGACTGTTCTACAGACAGAGGATAAATTCATGAAGGGATTGGCAATGTATCTTATGGCCTTGCTAAACCTTGTCTCCCCAGGAACTAAGATTGCTGATAACTTGCCTCGTGTCAAGATGAAGAAAAGACCTCCATTTGGGTATTAAGTGCTGTGTTTAAACTTGATGTAACTCTGGGGTAGATTCAATTGTGATCCAGGGGTGGGGAACTTTTGACCTTATGTTTGGAAACTAATCTCCATTTGAGAAGAGGGACTTTGTGGTGGATTAAATTAAGGTATAGCCTAGGGGTGGAGAAGTATTTAGAACAGAGACTTTGTAATTGATTGAATGATTGGAAGGTCCTGGGGCGGGGTAGTACTTGGAGATTATTTAATCACGTTTAGTAAATGCTTTATTTGGAATGATGTCATGTTTTGATCTTCTCTGTTCTTGGTTGGTCACTGAATAAAATGGAGAGCACCTATGCTAGTATTCTGAACCTTGGGAAGTTGCCTTTCCTTGGCATTATATTACACATACCTATTAAGCAACCACTGTATGTCAGGCAAGAGGCAGTTAGGTGGCTCAGTGGATAGAGTGCTGGGTCTGGAGTCAGGAAGACCTGAGGTCAAATCCGGCCTCAGACACTTACCAGCTGTGTGACCCTGAGAAATTCATTTAACCTCTGTTTGCCTTAACCCACAAGAGAAGAAAATGGTGAACGACTCCAGTATATTTGTCAAAAAAAAAAACTCCACTGAGAGTATGGTCCATAGGATTACAATGAGTTGGATACAACTGAATGACTGAACAACAAATATGTCAGGCACTGTGCTAAGTGCTAGGGATACAAAAAGAGACAAAAGACGGTCCTTGAACTCAAGGAGCTCACAGTCTAATGGCTAGGGGTAGAGAGGTGTAATCACTAGAAAGCTGGCCTACTTGGAGATGAAATTTTTGACCATGGTAATTCAGGAAATGTGAAGAGGAAGGGAGTGCTATAAGGGAGGGAGAGTATAATATGGAGTAGGAGAAAGAGCACTGCACTTGGAGTGAGGAGAGAGCTGGGTTGAATGCTGATTTAGACACAGGCTCATGGGACCATAAATTTCAAGCTAGAAGGGATATTAGACAAGTCTGACCCCATTCAGTTTATAAATGAGGCAACTGATATATGCAAAGAGCTTAAGAGACTTGCTTAAAGTCATGAAAGTTCCAAGATCTGTGTTTTGAACTCAGGTTTTTTGACTGAAAAATCCAGCACCATTTCCATGATACCATATTGCTTTCTGTTATGAACTCTAAGTCATCATTTAATCTCTCTGAGTCTCCATTTTCTTATCTGTAAAACATAAATATGGTATTATACATCTCATGGATTGTTTGGAGGAAAGTGTTTTGGAAAACACCATATGAATATGAATTACCTATTTATGATGCTGCTGTCACTGATGACAAGAGACAATATAGCATAGTGGATAGGGAGACTGCCTTGTTGTCAGGAAGATCTCAGTTCAAGTGTTGCCTCTGACACATCTCAGAGATGTGTGGCCTTGGTCAAGCACTTGAGTTTTCAGTGCCCTATGTAACCCAATCAGGCTATACATTGTTTGTGTTTATCTGTTTCTGTCCTGGATCTCTTCTCTCTCTCCACTTTCTCTCCACTTTGCAGCTGCTGCTCTGCCTGGTTTTATCTCCATAGAACAAGATGTTCCTCCCAAGTTAAGCTCATCACTTCTAATCATGCTACTACAATGCTGACTCAAGTCTGGTTTGACATCACCTCCCTCAGCCTCCTCTGCCCTCCGACTGGAGGACTGGAGGGTGGAGTAGCAAAAACTCCTACCAACCTCTTCCCTCATACAGGGCAGAAACTAGCCTTTCAGTTCATTCCACTTTGCATCTGCTGCTCTGTCTGCCTGGTTTCACTTCTATAGAATAAGATGGGAGCACCCCCACATCAAGTACCCCTGGTGTCTCCCCTACTTCCCTACCTCTTTTTGTGTGTCACTACCTATTAGTTTGTAAACTCCTTGAGGGCAGGGACTGTCTTTTTTATTAATTGTACCCCCAATACTTAACATAGTGCTCAGCACATAGTAGGTACTTAAGTATTTGTTGGGTTGGATTATTGGTGACCTAATGAGCTCCTACAGGTTTAATAATCATCTCTCTGTAGATGACTCCCACATGTAAATATTTAGCTCTGGTCTTTCTCCAGTTCTGTTTCTCTAATTGCCTATTAGCCATTTCAGACTTCCAAAGACATCTCAAAGTCAACATGTCAAAAACAGAACTCATTATCTTTGCCTCCAAACCTGCCCCTCTTCCAAACTTCACAATTTCTATCAATGATTCTTCCATGCCCCAAGGCTCATAACTTCAAATTTACCTTTGGTTCCTCAGCCCACCTTACCTTACATGTCCAATAAATTGCTCACACTTACCATTCCTACCTCCATAACATCTTTCCTAAGTGTCCCCTTTTCTCCACTTCTATCAGTACTATCTTAGATCAGGCTCTCATTACTTCCCATCAGAACTAATGCAATGGCTTCTTTGTTTCTCTGGCCTCGTCTCTCTCCACTCCCATTCACCCTTCACATGGTTGCCAAAATAATTTTCTTTTCTTTTTGCTTTTTGGAGGAGGTAAGGTAGGGCAATTGGGGTTAAGTGACTTGCCCAAGGTCACACGGCTAGTTTTGTGTTATGTGTCTGAGGCCGGATTTGAACTCAGGTCCTCCTGACTCCAGGGCTGGTGCTCTATTCACTGAGCCACCTAGCTGCTCTGATAATTTTCTTTAATCACATATTTAATTTCCCTGTTCAATAAACTCCACTGGCTCCTGGTTGTCTTTAGCATCACACTCCTTTTTTTTTGGCTTTTTAAGGTCCTTTACTACTTCACCCCTGCTCATCTTTCAGGCCTCACTATATATATACTATATACTCTATCCCCAACCCCACCCCAACATACATTTTATGTTTTATCCAAACTGGCCCACTCTCTGTTCCACGCAAATGGAGCTGCATCACCCATCTATATTCCTTTTCCCTCATTGTCCATCATGCCTGAAACATGTTCTCTACTCAAATCTGAGAGAATTCCTCTTCCTTCAAGATGCAGCTAAAAAGCCCCCTTATAACAAATCCTTAATGGATTCCTCCTCAGATATGTTTCCTCCTTTTATAATTATATTAGTATGTATTTATATTGTATTCAGTCTGTGCATATATTCAGTACTTAATTATGAACATATATAGGGAGTCCTAAAAGTCTTAG
>NW_027185777.1:18090710-18108083 GCF_028583685.1 Petaurus breviceps papuanus | reverse complement strand
TTTAAGTTAATAACTTTAATAAAGCTTAATACTATGCTAAGACTTTTGAGGTATCCTGTATACATACACACTGATATATAAATAAATAGAATATGGATACATTTATGCATACACCTATAAATATATATATATATGTACACACACATATCTAAACATACATATGCTTCTCTACACATACGTCTATTTATGAACCTACACACACAAATGTTATTTCCCCTAATAGGATGTAAGCTCCTTGCAGTTTTTTATTTTTTTTGTCTTTGGGCTCCTATCACTTAGAACAATGCCTCACATATAGTAGGTGCTTAATAAATGCTTAATTAATTGATTGACCTGATTTTGTAGAGGAAGTTTTCCCTTATACCAGTGAAATTACATGTTGATTTAAAAAAAATCATTGGTGAAATTATAGATTTTTTCAAAGCATCGTGGTAATTTAAAGGGGAATATTACTATGGGAAGTAGCGGACTTACTGAGCCGTACATTTGAGAATGAAACAGGACTATTTAGAAACAGCTGCTGAAATTCAGTTTCACGGGGACTAAATAAAAAGAAAGCGGACGCACAGCTCTGCGTAGGTTGTGAGTGAGGTGGATTTTCTGCAGCCCTTTTACCTTTGTGATGCATCATGCTTCAGCAAACTGTTAATGCGATTGACGATCCAGCTGAAGAGGCGGCCGTAGAGGGTCTTGGCCGTGGCGTCTCTGACGTCAGTAGCCTTTTCCAGGGTATTAGGACGAATAATTGTTTCTCCTCGAGTCACCACACAGTGGGAGGTGAGCGCTTCTTGTAGCTCGTCTGCCTGGATGAAAAGCAAAGCAGCGGCTGAAAAATAAACAAATGCTCTGTTATGAGAAATGATAGCAACGGGGAATCATAACAATAACAGTTGACACGTCTAGCTCTTTATTGCTGACTAAGTGTTTTCCTCACCATAACCCTGTGAGACAGGTGGTCCAGGCACCATTTTACCCATTTTACAGGTAGGGAAAGTGAGGCTGAGGGAGGTTACGGGACTCGCTCAAAATCCCATACCTAAAGTAGCAGTGCTGGGTTTTGAACTTACTTCAAAGGCAATGCTGTTTTTACTTCATCAAAACTCGGGGGTAGTAGGGTGAATGGGTCTTTCCTCCCTCAGGAATAACAACTACAAAAACACCACTCCCACCACATACTACCACAACTACTGTCACCCCTCAATTTGCATAGCTTTTTGCTCCTTACAACACTCTAAAGAAGGTAGTCCAAATCTTAAAATTCCTATTTTATAGATGAAGAAATGGAGACTTTATGATTACAGTTACTAAGTATCTGAGGCAGAAAGTGAATACAAGATTATTGACTTGTAGTCCTACAGCAATAAAAAGCATTTTAGTTTATCTTCTTCTAAATACAAGATACAGCATAACATAATGAAATCTAAATACACGAAGACAGTATGTGCACAGATGATTTCTATTTCTAAGAAATTTCTAACTTTTATTGATTGATTTGGCTTTTACATCACGTTTCCAAATATGTTCCTCTCTTCCCCCTCTCCTGTAAGCCATCCCTTATAAAAAAAAATTAAAAAGAGGGGAAAAAAGTAGGTCAGCAATACTAACCAATATATAAATCATGTCTGATAGTATATGCATACAATCCTTCCCACCCAAAGCCCTCCAGACTGAGATAATTTTAAGGTACATGCCTAACTTTGCTTGGTCATTAGTCTCTCTTCATTCATAAACATCTTAGTGAGTTTTGTTCTTACAGTCTTGTCTATACTGGCCAAATGGGGAGTTTATTTATACAAAATCAAAACAAGCCCTAAAGTGCAGCATTTCATCAACCAGATGGCTGCTTTTCTCTGAACAATGCCAAGCAACTGAATTCTGACTGATTTTTTCACTGAAGTGACAAAAATGACCAGCTATTTTGTTGTCATGGAGACACAGCTGTATGTGGTTGGTGTCTTCCAACCTTAGCTTTCCTTTTTTTAAAAATGGGAAAATCTACAGGGATTTTACAACCAGTATTTGTGTTTTAAAAAAAAAAACAATATATGTATATATTTTTCAACACAATAGATTGCTATGGTTTCTGGACCTCAGAGATTAAATAGGTTAGGATAGAAAAGAAGATAGTATGTGCGTGTATTCACACATATACATATATGTGTATGTATGTTTATATGCATATTATTTCAGATATGCTTTGTGGTATATCAAGCAACCCATAACACACAATTATCTTAACATTTACATTTCAAACTATAGAGTATTTTCTAGCTACATATTTCAATTGTCTTTTTCTGCAGAATTGCTATATCTTGAATAAATATCAAAATGTTACAGGACACTTGAAATTAATAGCAATTAAACTCAATGAACCAAAATAATAGGAATTTTAAAAAATATGAATATAATTAAAATACCTTTTCATGACTAGCATCAAATTGGTAGAGTTAACATTAAGAATAGTTGTTAGAATGTTTTAAAATTTTTCTTAGTTTACTTTAAGCATTTAAGACAAAAGAATTCTGGTTATTTGGGTAAATTTGTCAAACCCCTTCTTGGTGGTTTTTTTATATTAAATTAATGCATATTTTAGGGGGGCAAGAGAGTATTCACTTTTATTGGTTCCTTCTCATTGTTATTTAACTATATCAATATTGTTATCGATTGTTAGACTATATTCCCTCCCCTTCCTTCTATATCTAGCTAGGAATGATTTATATATGTGAAATATAGTTGGTTTTGGTACATAATATACCAGTATGTACTACTCAGGATACATCTCTTAGAACTTTATTCTACTGAGTGTTTGCAATTTATCTTAGTTCTCATGGTATTATATAATTGGAAATATCTTTTCATTTGTTTCTCAAATGTTGGGCAAGATATATCTTGGTGACTAAGAGAGTCCTTTAGGATTTTTAAAGACATTAGTAGAAGTTTGCTATAAGACCTTCAGGTATGTTCTCATTACCACATACCAACCACAGAGCCAACTTAGTTGTTCTAGTCTGAGAGAGTCCTATAATTTCTGGGGAACCTGAGAATAACGTTATAGGGCAAGGCACCTCTCGACAATCACCTTTCTGGAGGTGATACCCTGACAGATGAATTCCTCTGGGCATAGCCTTCTTTGAACTTTCATAAAGTCAGGAAAACTGGTTTTGAGGCAAATATACAAACTAGGTTTGTATTATTTTGGGGTTGGGGAGGGTACAGGTAAACTTAGACATGCATTTCCTACCCATTGCTTTTGGGTAGAAAATTATGTATAATCCAGCAATTTCGGGTATGTTTTCTTCCTATGGTTTCACTTTTTAGTTTTGCAATATTTTTGCATAATAAACTCAGTGTAGAGTTATGGAAAGTACAGTAGATTTGAAGTCAAGCATTCTACTTTTAATACTTCTGAAACCTGAGCAGGCTACAACCTCCAAGATCCTGCTTCCTCATCTGTAAAATAAAGGAGTTAGACTAGATCAGGGGTTCTTTAAGACTTTTTGTGTCAGGTATCCCTTTAGAAGTCTTGTGAAAGCTAAGACCATCTCTTATCAGAACAATATTTTCTTGCCTACATTCATAATAGAAGGAAATGTTAAAATTTAAAGATTGGTGGACATAAAAAGTTCACAGACCCCCTGAAATCTATCCCTTGACATTAGCTTAAGAACCTTTAGATTCAATGATCGTCCCTTTCAAGTGAATCTATATTTTGATTTATGACCTAGAGGCTAAACCTATCTTAAAAATGTTAACTCTTCCATAGTATGACCTTTGGGTTGCAATGTTCAATTTCATGGTAGATGGCTGCTGAGGTATCTTCTAACACTCTAATTCTGTGAAATATTGGATTTAGAGCTGGAAAGAATCTTAGAGAAAGCCTAGCCCAAACTAATTGTTCCCTCTAAGGAAGTTGCTGTTGTTGAGTTCATTTGTGTCTGACTCATTATGACTCCATTTGGGGTTTTCTTGGCAAAGGTCCTGGAGTGGTTTGCCGTGTCCTTCTTTAGATAAAGAAGCTAATGGGGGTGGCTAGGTGGTACAGTGAATAGAGCACTGGCCCTGAAGTCAGGAGGACCTGAGTTCAAATCCAGCCTCAGAGCTTAACACTTACTAGCCATATGACCTTGGGCAAGTCACTTAACCCCAATTGCCCTGCCTTCCCCCTACAAAAAAAAAATGCTGAAGGCCAGAGAAATGTAGTGATTTGCCAAAGGTCACATTGACATTAGTTAAACCAGGATTCCACCTCAGCTATGCTGACTCTGAATTTTTGCCCCTATGCCCCAACTATCTACCAGCATTTTATTGGATAATCAGGTAATTTGTAGGCATAAAGATCGATTTTCTAAAAATGGACATTTTTTGTTTTTATGAATTGAATCTATTGTTTTAAGGTTTCTCTATGTAAATACAATTGCTAAAAATTACCATCATGTGACACATATGCTACAGTAAGATGTAGAAAAGAAAAACGTAATCATGAATGGAAGGCAATAAACTCACAGTTCTCAAGCGCTGCTGGGTTGGCAATGTTGCTTTTGTCAATCTGGTGCTCTGTTGCCACAGAAAAAAATTCAATATTACCCACATTTAAAATTGCAGCTAGAATGCTGTATACACTTCCAAGTTCCTGGGAGAAAAAAGAACAGAAGCATAGCTATCCATCAATCTCATTCATGTCTATATTTTAGGAAGGGAATGACTATAGGAAGAGCAGTTGCTGAACAGGAAAAGAAAAGGCATATACTCACATTGTTCCCCATGCTCCTCCCCTTCTCTTCAGGCCCTTAGAACCCTGAACTTCATCAAGGCTCTCAGTTCAAGGATTGTCACTTGAAATGCTGCTGCAGGAGACTCTGATTCTCCCAGTGTTTATCCCATCTCACACATGTATTACTTTGTGTGTGTGGTAGGTGTATTTGTTTTTACCTCTCTTTATATTCCCTCTGTACCCCACCTTCTAACCAGCCAAAACAGGAGCTTTTTTGTGTTTTGTTTGTTTGTCTCCTTAACATCTAGAATATAGCAGGTACTGTGGCGAACTTCACCTTCCCCCGACACAGGTGTCATCTATAGCAGCAATTACCCCAGCATACCCAGGGTGGCTGCCAACACAGGTTCTTAGATCTGCTTTTCTAAAGAAAAGCAACTCAAAATGAGTTAACAGTCTTGCTTTAATCAATCGAACATATCATTTACCTAGTTCAGGGGAAAAGGTCAGCACCCTGAACTTCAGAGTATACAGACAGGTTACAAGCAGAAATTACAAGAAGATAAAGAAACAAACAGATTAAGCAAGACAGGCCTCCAACTCTCCAACCATTACATCAATACCTAGTCAGTTACCAGAGAGGGAAGCATCAACATTTGGGTTTTTCAAAGCCAGAGGGGCTCTCAACAACTGCCCAGAGTCTCATCTGGTCAAATCACACAATGCTTCTCAAAGTAAGCAAAGCCTCACATCAGGGTTTATATAGCCTTCTGGCTCAGAGAATGTAACAAACCTCTTGACAAACCTGCCAATAACAAAGTATCTCCTGAAAAAGCCTCCTACCACAGGCTCCAGGCGCACTTAAGCCTATCAAAGGGCCTAGGGGCAGGGAAGATTTTACACAATATAATCTTAGAAAGATGGCAGCAACATAAATTTACATTCCCATTACATCATCATAAACTGGATGACCCAGGAGAAGCAGACCTCAGGAAACCCTCCCCTTCAATTTCCCTTCTCTTAATCCCTATTGTCCAGGACCAACCAAGAACTGAAAACTCCCTTTTGGCTGGAGGTTAACACTTTCCCCCTGCCATGAGGATCCTACTCTTACTTGAGGTATCTATTGTTGGTGCCTTCTCTCTGAGATTACTCCCCATTTACACCCTATATTTCTTTTCTTTTTTTTTTTTTGCCTTTTGGAGGGTAATTGGGGTTAAGTAATTTATCCAGGGTTACACAGTTTTTTTGTGTGGGTGTTAAGTGTCTGAGGCCAGGACTGAACTCGGGTCCTCCTGACTCTGGGACTGGTGCCTTATTCACTGTGCCACCTAGCCGCCCCAACCCTATATTCACATCTCATCTTCTCCCTTAGAATATATGCTCCTTAAGGGCAGGGACTGTATTTTTGCTTTTTTTTTATCCCTAGCACTTAGCATAGTAGCTATTTAAGAAATGCTTGTGGACTGACCTTCCTTTTCTCAACAGTCATTCATTGGAGACCATTTGTCCTGCCATTGTTCTCTAAGGCCCACCAGGAATAAACTATCTGCCTTGTGGCTTTGCCTTCTACAGCCAAAGGACCACTTGGCCATTCTTTCCATTTGCCCTGAAACTGAATCTTTTTCTATGTTTTGTCTTCTGTAATTAGAATGTGAGGTCCTTGAGAGAAGCAATTGTTTCAGTTTTCTACTTGTACCTCCAATTATCATAGTGCTTGGCACATAGTGTTTAAGGAATGCCTTTTAATTTAATCATATTAATAAATACATGTTGAATGAATGTCACCCTTGATATAGAAAGGGACTGTGGCTACTAGAGGAAGGATGTGAGGGTTTTCCTTTATAAAAAGTACATAAGTCAATTGCTTTATTATTTGATAGATGGCTCTATCTACAACAAACTAACAGTATAGGTTCTAATTTCTTCTCCATGAAACATTCCCACTGATGCTCCCTTGAGTTGCTTTTTGCCAAGGAAAGTTACATAATTGGGGAGGGAGGAAGAAAAAAAATGACCACTGTGTGAAGCTACAGGATGTGTGGTGTTAAGTATACAATAAATTATGATATGTTTCAATTACTTTTTTTTGACCATGAGTTTAATGAATCTGAAGAATCAGTTGTACATAGGACAATTTCTGACTACTTTCTAGAGTAGTCAGTTTTTATGCCTACTCCTACATCTCCCTCCTCTATAGAATTCCCATCATTTACTGTCTCCAGCACAGGGTGGGCCATAGTACCAACATTCCTGCTCAGTAGACCAAGTACCATGACATTAAAGTCTTGCAGTTCAGATCTCCATGCCCAGAAGAAGCTCAGGAATACCCATATCTCCTTCTTTCATGCAGATAACCATCTGTCCATTTCCTATCCTCGCTGCCCTTCCTGACCACAATTCTTATTTCTAGTAGTAAATCCCACAGAATTCTAAAGCTCTGGGACCTTCTTCCCATGAACACTGTCTCCCTTGCCTAAAAACATGATTATAAATTCCATTATGGGCTAAGGCAGTTCCTGCACACATTGCATTGTTATAGAAGGGCTGTGGCCTGCTTGAGGGGATAGGATGCTCACACAGATAAAATCATATTAGTCAATCATACTAAAAATATGGCCTCAAGGTGTGTAAAAGCACTCTGCATGCACCATCTCCTCTGCTCCTCACAACAACTCTCTGAAGTAAATGCTAAAGCTATTATTATTTCCATTTAACAAATGATGGAACTGAAGTTTAGAGGTGTTGAGTGACATCACACAATGTTCACAAGTAGCTGAGGTGGGGTTTGAACTCATGTCCTCCTGGTTCTATGTCCAATGTGCTATTGGACTATGGCAAACACCGACATAGAGTATGACGTTATTCTTTTATTTCCATTGTTTCAGCATTTAATTCAGTAAAGATCTCAAAGTTATTAGAAATGACTTTCTAAAGGTATACCAAGCCAAGCGGAAACTTTCAATATGAAAGCAACATGTGGGAAGACTAACTCCCAGTAGGCATGCTTATCAAATGATTTTTGAGTGCATAGTTCTATCAATAAATCCTGATTTATAAAAGTGACAAATCCCAGAAAAAAAACCAAATAGATGTGTTTTCTTTTACATCAGGTAGAATGTACACAGTAGCTGGCACAGGGATGAACTTTTCCTGCAGATGTTAAATGTGAATTTGGACCATCCTAAGAAAAATTACAGAAAATGAAATGAAATAGATCGAAAACTATGGTCCCATCTAGCCACAATGCAAGTGTCTTTTCATAATCTATTTGAATTCAGCAAACATTTAGTGAATGCCTAAGATATGCTAGGCACTGGGAATTAAAGACAAAAAAGAAAGAGTCTTACTCTTGGAGAGTTTACATTCTATGTTCACATTATTATGAAAGCAGAATAAAAATCAATAGTGCAAAACAATAAAATGATAGTACAAAATAATACCCCCAAATCTTTAGATTATTTGGATACTAATTATTTACATTCAATTTCCACAAAGGAAAAAAATTAAGTAAATTACAATTTTATAGAAGGGCTGTGGCCTGCTTGAGGGGATAGGATGCTCACACAGATAAAATCATATTAGGTGTTTGTAGGTGATTCATATTTGTCCTCCATCCTTTCTGTGTGTGCTCTACTACAATCATGAAAGTTCAATGTGACCTTATGACATATGTGCTTAATCCTTCTAGCATATTATATTCATTGTGAAAACCAATGCAATTATTTATTGTCAAAATCCATGAGGAAAAGCAACTCCCCATATTTGGGGGATCCCAGGAAGCCAGATGTTTAGTAAACTGTGAAGTCAAAGTGTAGAAACAGAGAATATGGAAATAAAATGGTAAGAATCCATGCGAGTGCTGAAATCTGCTAGGCAAAGTTAAAACCATTTTATTTGGCTAATACATAGGGAACCAGAATAGGGATGGAAATAAAGAATAAGGTCAGCTTATCATTTAAACCCTTTAGCTTACCCTCTTGAAAATAAAATAAGACAAGTGCAGGTCAAAATTAAAAGACTTCAAAGGAATCATTTAGTGTAATTTTAGTATAATAATAAGTCAGATTTATGTAACATTTTGCAGTTGACAAAGTTCATTCCTCACAATATCCCTTTGAAGCAGGTAATATACTCTAATTGCCATTTTGCAGATATGGAAACTGAGGAGTAGAGAGGTTAAATAACTTGTCCAGGGTCACACAGCAGTTTTAGATCTGGAAATTGAAGTATAGAGCTTAAACTCAGTTTTCTTTGAGTTAAAGCATGCTGCTTTATTTGTGCTGAGGCAGTTTCAGAGAAGCTTTGATTGTGTAAGTGAGGTTGACATTACCAGAAAACAATTTTAAAAATCTACAGACCTCTAAATGAATGGGATTGATATCTTCACTACACACATTTTGAATAACTTTATGGTGCATTTCTATCAATGACTGTTTATGGTATGCCCAGCTAATAAAACTTTCTAAGTTTATGGAAAGCCATAAACTGTTTTGTAAACCTAAGCTATTTTTATACATCGAGACACACAAAGGACTAAATTAAGTGTCTTATAAATTCTGTTTATGAGGGGTCCTCATTAACCCTTTATGGCTTCAAGGGTATCACTCAGGAAATAGAAATTAAAATTAGAATATTAGAATTAAAATTAAAATAGAAATTAAAACTCAATTGATTCCTCACCAATGATTTGGAGGAGGTCATGTGCCTATCTGTAAGTCTAATATATACTCAGTGAATAATTTTATCCCCTCACACAACCCTGGGAAATGTATGAAAATAATAAAATGCAGAGCAATCATGTAGAAATAGAAAAAAAAATAAAAGAAATCTGAATTAAATGATGATTACAGAGCAAATCTGTGACCACATGATTTAAATGTCATTATTAATCAATAAGCACTTATGATTTTCTGCCACTATATCGGTCCTGGTGTTATAAATGGTTTTATTTATTTCAGATCAAAAAAGAGGCTTGAATTTCATTAAAACTCACCTCCATTGTGAAACCTATCACTTTGAAACATTGCTCAATTAATTCAAATTGGGACTTATAGAAACTGTTGTTCAATAAGTCTTGCTGCATTCTGAGATGTTCATTTTGGAGGTACCTGAAAAGATGTATGAAGGAAAAGTTATGACTAAAAGTCACTGGAAAACAAAATTATTTCATAGCCCAAAGAGCAGTTCTCTATGTTACCTGGGAGGTTTATTTTCAGGCAATTTGTAATGGGCCAGTTTTTTCTTTTCAGCCAAACCCGCATAGATGTAATAAAAAATATGGAAATTTTTCTCTCCACTGAAACAATAAAAAAGATATGTTAGTGAAGTGGTAAGTAAGGTTAGATACTACTTGCTAAACTTGTTTTGCCAAATTTTTATTAAAAAGTCACGCCAACCTTCTCCCATGGGTCTTGGTAGTAGTGGTGCACTAGTCTTATTATTTAGAAAAATAACTTTTAACAACAACCTTAAGAAATATAACAAAGAAAATCATCAATGAAATCATGAGAAAAGGGAAAATATATATGCACTTTAACAAAATACGTCTTTTTTACTCTGTGCCCACTTTTGATCTCTTTTTTATCTGTCTTCTACTTATAAGATTTGTAGTTGTTTCTTATTGCCTCTGAGATAAAATACAAACTCCTCAACTCAGCATTAAAATCCCCCCTCCTTCCCTCCCTCCCTCCCTCCCTTCCTTCCTTCCTTCCTTCCTTCCTTCCTTCCTTCCTTCCTTCCTTCCTTCCTTCCTTCTTTATTTTTCCCTTCCTTTCTTAATTGTTTGTTTTTTTGTTACATCACTGGCACTTCTCAATAATCCACTCCTCCACCCCTGTCATCAATGTAACCTCCCCCTGTAATAAATAAATCAGCAAGAAAAACAAATAAATATATTTGACATATCTTGAAATGTATATCTTCTTCTGAACCCACAATCTAGCATGTCTCTGACAAAAAAGAAGAAAGGCATATTTTACTCATGGTCCTCTGCAACCATAATTGGATACCTCAGGCTTCCTTTTCAGCAATATTTCACATTGCTTCCCTTCAGCCAAATTAGCCAATCTGCTGATGCTCAAACTTCTCATTCCATTCCCAGTTTAGCTGTCTCTAGAAAGTCTATTCTACACACTTGGGATGCACTCTCTTCTCACTGCCATTTCTTAGCTTTCTTTAAGGTTCAACTCAGAAGACATCTCTGATTTGAGCCTTTTCTAGTTAGTTGTTATCACTCTTTTCCCTTTTCAAATGAACTTAAATTTATTTATTTGCATTGATCCTACATTGTCCCTACTATAATTTCAGATACTTGAGAGTAAGGATCATTTGTCATTTTGGCTTTGCATTCCCAGTACATAACAATTCATTGCATATAGTAGGTGCTTAATAAATGCTTGTTGAATTGAGCTGAATGTGTGAACTGATTCTGCTTTTTTTTGGTCTTACTTCCTACTTAGTGTTGTTTTATGTCTTTGTGTTAAGCAATTACACTTTGATATTGAAATAATGTTACATTACAATAACATACCACAGTTTATTCAATCATTCTAAAACCTTTGATAGGTGGTTTTCCATTTCTTCACTATTATACATAAGAACATCATGAGCATTTTTGATAGGTGATTTGAAAATGTTTTTTCCTTTCCTACATCTTCAGGATATGGTTCTAGTAGAAGGATTACTTGTCAAAAAGTCAGATTAATCCAATAACACATTGTATATTACCATATTTCTTTCAAAAAATGTCTACCCCAGGTAATAACTTAAATACTCACTTGGATAGAGAAAGCTATCTTACCCTGGAAGAAAGTAAAAAGTGATGGAATAATAGAAAAGGGAGAGGGGACTGATAAAAGCAAAGGTATATTGGTGAAGGCAGTGATTAGAAGTAAAAATACTTGTGAGGGGTATGGTGGTGGGTAAGAGACAAAGGGGGATAAACAAGTGAAAAATAGCATAGAGGGAAATACACAGTTGGTTATCATAGCTATAGATGTGAATGGGATGAACTCTCTCATAAAATGAAATAGGACATCAAAATGGATAAAAACCAGAATCCTACAATATATTGTTTACAAGAAATGCATTTGAAACAGAGAGAGAAACATAGGGTAAAGGTAAAGGACTAGAGTAGAATCTATTGTGCTTCAGCTGAAGCAAAGAAAGGAGGAGTAGCAATCATAATCTAAGACATAGCAAAAACAAAAATAGACCTAAATAAAAGAGATAAAGAAGGAATTTATAACTTGCTAAAAGATACCATAGACAATGAAATAATATCAATACTGAATATATATGCACCAAATTGTATAGCATCTATATTTCTGAAGGAGAAATTGAATGAGTTACAGGAGGAAATAGATAATAAAACTATATGAATGGGAGACCTCAACTTTCCCCTCTTATAACTAGATAAATATAATCAAAAAGTAAACAAGAAAGAAGTTAAGGAGGTGAATAAAATTCTGGTAAAGTTAGGTATGATAGATCTTTGGAGAAAACTGAATGGGAATAGAAAGTAATATACCTTTCTTTCTCAGCAGTACATGGCACCTACACAAAAAACTGACCATGTATTAGGACATTAAAAACCTCACAACCAAATGCAGAAAAGCAGAAATAGTAAGCACATCCTTTTTAGATCGTAATGCAACAAAATTACATTTGATATGATTATTTTAAAACACAACAACAAAGATTACTGAAAATAAAATGTAAAATTTCCCTGACCATATTCGTTTCCTCCATGAAATCCTTCCATGGACCCCAGGTTAAGAGCTAAAGTACTAAAAGAACACGAGGAGGGCATCCCTGGCTTGAATTAGATTCTGTCTGAAAGATTTATCTGAAGACATGGACAAGAGGAGCATGAGATAAGAAAGGTGGAAGAAGGTCATTTATTTATTTACTAAACAATTATGAAGCACTTACTACCACCTTTAGGCACTGTGTTGGCAATACTAAGACAGACATGGAATGGTTCCTGCCCTCAAGGCAGCTTACATTCTCTTGGTGGGACTCCAATACACATAAAAATACACACACACAGAAAGTGCAAAGTAATTCCACAAAAATAATAAGCATATTGCTTTAAAAACATTGCATTACATGGAGTAGAAGCAGGACCTCCACTGGGCTCTGGCTTCCACCTTCCCCAATCCATGTAAAAGGGGACTATAAACAAACTTTGGAGATGCAGAGCCCACAAAAATGAAACAGAGAAGCTAACTTCCCGCTGAGGACAGCCCTGCAGGCCAGCAGGAATCGGCCAGCACAACGCTCAGGGAGTTGAGCCCAGCCCCACGCCCAGGCTTTAGCCCCAGGGTGGGCCTGACCAGCAGCCAGCCAGAAAGGACTCCAGATCAGCAGCAGCTGTAGCAGGTTCCAGATTTATCAACACATAGATGCAAAGGACAAAGTGAGAGGTGAGTGCAATCTGGACTTTGGGACCCAGTAAGTGGGAGTGAGTGACTTTTGCCCATGGGGCAAGAAGCCACTGAGATGCCTGGCACAGCCAGCCAGCAACATGTAGCAGCTTCAGCTCCTGGCCTGCATAGTATAGGAGGACCAAGCACCAGTCTGAGGGGTAATTCCTCTTGATTTAACCTTCTTGGACCTGTATTGCAGTCTAGGGTAGAGGTCCTGGGGTGTGTGTCCAGCTTGCCAGAGCATGTGGAGACCCCAGAGAAGGCACCCATATAATACCTCTGGCAGCTGAGAAAATCCCAGTGTTTGGGACGAAAGCTCCCCTATCTGGTGGCAGAGTCCTACTGTGGCAAAAAGCCCAGGGGTCAAGTGACAGAGGGGAGATATGACCAGGCAAAGGAAACAAAGAAGACAGAAGATTCCAACATTAGACTCCTATTTTGGGGACAAAAAGGAGCAAAGCATGGAACAGGAGGAAGACAGTGAAGTCAGAACTCCTGTACCAAAAGCCTCAAAGGAAAATACGAGCTGGTTACAGGCCATAGAAGACCTTAAGAAGCAGATAAGAGAAGTGGAGGAAAAATTGGGAAGATAAATGAGAATGATGCAAGAAAATTACAAAATGAGAGTCAACAGCCTTACTGAGGAAAATCATACCTTAAAAAATAGACTAACTCAAATGGCAAAAGAGGCTCAAAAAGGCAATGAGGAGAAGAATGCCTTAAAAAGCCGAATTTGCCAGATGGAAAAAGAATCTCAAAAGCTCACTGAGGAGAATCATTGCTTCAGAATTAGACTGGAGCAAATAGAAGCTAATGACTTTATGAGAAATCAAGATGCTGTTAAACAGATCCAAACAAATGAAAGAATAGAAGGCAAGGTGAACTATCTCATGGGAAAAACCACTGACCTGGAAAAGAGATCCAGGAGAGATAATTTAAAAATTATTGGACTACCAGAAAGTCATGATCAAAGTAAGAACCTAGAAGTCATCCTCCAGGAAGTTCTCAAAGAAAACTGCCCTGATGTTTTAGAACCAGAGGGCAAAATAGAGGTTGAAAGAATCCACCAATCTCCTCCTGAAAAAGATCCCAAAAAGAAAACTCCTAGAAATATTATAGCCAGGTTCTGGAATTCCCAGATTAAGGAGAGAATATTACAAGCAGCCAGGAAGAAACAATTTGAATATTGTGGAAACACAATCAGGATAACCCAGGATCTGGAAGCTTCTACACTGAGGGATCGAAGGGCTTGGAATATGATATTCCGGAGGTCAAAGGATCTGGGATTAAAACCAAGAGTCACCTACCCAGAAAAACTGAGTATCATATTTCAGGGGAAAATATGGTCATTCAGTGGAATAGAGGACTTTCAAGCATTCTTGCTGAAAAAACCAGAGTTGAATAGAAAATTTGACATTCAGATACAAGAAGAGAAGGATGAGAAGGTAAACAGGGAAAAAGAAAACATAAGGAACTTATCAAAGTTGAATTATTAACATTCCTACATGGAAAAACAATAATTGTAACTTATGAAACTTTTCTCAATAGTTGAAGGGAATAGAAATCTATCTATCTATCTACCTATATCTATATATGAGGGTATATGGGCATATGAATACATATGTGAATGTGTGTATATATGTATACAGGTATACATAGATAGAGGGCACAGGACCAATTTAATAGGAAGAGATGATACTTAAAAGGTGAAATTAAGAGGTAAGAGAGGAATATAATGAGAGGAGATGGGGAGAGACAGATTGGGGTAAACTATCTGATATAGAAGAGGCAAGGGAAAATGGTTACAATGGAGGGGAAGAATAGGAAGGCAAAAGGGAATGGGTCAACCTTATTCCCATTGAATTTGGCTTGAGGAGGGAATGAAATACACACTAAATAGGTATCTCACCCTATAGGAGAGTAGGGGGGAAGGGGATGAGAGGGGGGATGAAGGCAGGCTGGGGGGGAGCGAAGTTGGAAGCACCCACTTTTGAAAAAGGAAGGGATCAAAGTAGAGAATAGAACAAGTGGGAGGTGGGATAGGAGGGAGGGAAATATAGTCAGTCTTTTACAATATATCTACTATGTTATTGTTTTGCATTAGCCACACATGTACAACCTATACTGAACTGCTTATATTCCCGGTAAGGGTGGGTGACAAGGGAGGAAGGGAATGAATCTGGAATTCAAAGTTTTAAAATCAAATACTCAAATATATATATTATATATATATACTATTATTAATACTATTTTACATGTAATTGGGAAATAAGATATACTGGCACTGGGACATAGAGATCCACTGGAAAAGTCGGAAGGGGTATGGGAGAAAATATAGGAGAGAGCAGATTGGAGGAGGGGATATCCTGTGGGACTGCTATTTTGGGGCAGTGGGTAGGGGAAAAATGGGGAGAAAATTTGTAACTCAAAATCTGGCAGAAATGAATGATGTAAATCAGAAGTTAATAAAGCATTTTAAAAATTAAAAAACATCTGGCAGAAATGAATGATGTAAATCCGAAGTTAATAAAGCATTTGAAAAAAAAAAACATTGCATTACAAACCCTGGAATAACATATTTGGTTATAGTTCCTCCAACTCTGAGGGTGTTTTTGATATACTTACACAGCTTGGTGGATAACTCGGGACTTCTCAAGTAAGTATTCTGAAATCTGAGCTCCTATCACCACACCAGTGGAGGTGAAATTCATTTCTAAATATTTTCCAAAACGGCTTGAATTATCATTAATAATAGTGCAGGCATTGCCAAAAGCTTCCACTAGATTGTTTACTTGGAGAATCTTCTCCTGTAGAGTTCTGTTATTAGCCTAGACAGGAAGTATAATGCACAAAGGAAGCTTTAATAATGTGGGCATATGTATGTATATATGTATATATACACACATACATATATATGCATCTATGTATAGATATAAGCATGTACAAACATACATTAAATCAATTTCCATTATCTGATAAGCAATTTTTAAAAAATTGTGTACTACAGCTTGGCAACTGTTCAACCAAAATGTGTAGTTAGCTGTAAAATGCACACACAGTGAAATATGGTACATTAGGCACACTGAGTCACTGGGATGCAATGGAAACAACACTACATTTGGAGTCAGAATGTTGTTGTTGAGTCATTTTAGTAGTGTCTGACTCTTCATGACCCCATTTGGGGTTTTCTTGGCAAAGATGCTGGAGTGGCTTGCCATTTCCTTCTCTAGCTCATTTTACAGATAAGGAAAGTGTAGCAAACAGGGTTAGGTGACTTGCCTAGAGTCACAAAGCTAGGAAGTGCCTGAGGCTGGGTTTGAACTCAGGTCTTGCTGACTCCAGACCCAGCACTCTATCCACTGTGCCATCTAACTGCCCATCAGAATATATGTTTAAATCTTGACCTCACAGAATTTTGGATTTGGAAGGGTCATCACCAGCCATGCACTCAACCCATACACCTAAAATAATTCCCACTAGCATGTAGCATATCTGACAAGTGGAAACCCAGGATCCTTTATTCATATTACCAGACAGAAAGCTATGTGATACTCAAAGGTATTTGACCTCTCCAGACTGCTTCTTCCTTATATAATGATGCAAATAATATTTGATCTGCCTTCCTCTTAGAATGATAGAAACAAAAAACTGAAAGAAATGTCCAAGAAAATCTAGTGCCTAAACAATAACCCTTGTTACACATTAGCCCCTCTTTCCCCCACATGGCCTTTGCTTAAAGACCTCCAGTGATTGGGGAACCATGACCTTCTCTGGCAGCTGTCTCTCATAATTCTCCACCTAATGATATCCCCCCTTGTACCAGTCAGGCTGATGGTGCAGTGGATAGATAGCTGACCTCAAAACAAGGAAACACCTAGCTCAAAGTCTGCCTCTGACATATCCTGGCTGGGGGACTTTGAGCAAGATATAAAACCACTCAGTGCTCCAGGAAACTCTGTCACTCAGTAAGTTTCAGAAAGGAGCAGGTCAGTATTGGTAGAAACTCTCCCTTACCTGGTAGCTCCTTTATAACAGCGAAATCACATGTTCAATTCCTACCTCTACAGTGTGTGTGTGAGAGAGAGAGAGACAGAAACAGAGACAGAGAGAGAGAGAGAGAGACAGAGAGACAGAGAGAGAGAGAGAGAGAGAGAGAGAGAGAGAGAGAGAGAGAGAGAGAGAGAGAGAGAGAGAGAGAGAGAGAGAGAGAGAGAGAGAGAGAGAGAGAGA
>NW_027185777.1:18058263-18090700 GCF_028583685.1 Petaurus breviceps papuanus | reverse complement strand
AGAGAGAGAGAGAGAGAGAGAGAGAGAGAGAGAGAGAGAGAGAGAGAAGCAGCTTACCTTTCCAAGAACAGTTAGCTGCTGCACTAAGAGATGGGCACTTTCAGTCTTTCCAGCCCCACTTTCTCCAGAAATGACAATACACTGCATGGTTTAAAAAAAAAAAGAAAAGAGAAGATATGAGCTGAAGTCTATGTGTTCTATGAGTTTTAATCTGGTACACTGGGAAATTCTAATAACTAACATTTATATATTATTTAATATATGCTAGGACTGTGCTAAGCACTTTTGGATTATTATCTCATTTGATTCTCACAATAACCCTAGGAGGTAGGTACTATTATTATCATCCCTATTTTACAGGTGAGGAAACTAAGGCGAATAAAAATTAAGTGACTTACCCAGGGTGACACAGCTAGTAAGTAACTGAGGTCAGATTTGAGCTCATGACTTCCTGACTCCAGGACTAGTACTTTATTCACTAAAACATATGGCATCAATGCTAACTAATAATGAGAAGAGCCTTACCTGATCTGAATTATATGTTACCATGGACTGATAGCCTAAGTCTGCCACTGCAAAGATGTGGGGAGAGTTGGCAGTTCGTTTTGCTCCAATGTAGAGTTTTGAATGCTAGAGGGAAAAGGAGACATGAAAAATCAGAATGTATCTGTCACTTGTGGGATGTTATTTTTTAAAAGTAGATCTCCTGAATTATTAAAAAAAAATATAGCATGAAATTTAAAAGCAAAATCCAAATCTGGGTTATCATATGCATAATAGGGGACAAGGACTGGTCCTGTGATTTCCTTAGTAAGAATTAGTACACCTAGCTGTGGAAACTCCCTCTCCCATTGCGGTTTGGCATCTTTTTGGCAACTTATGGTTTTACTGAGTTATGTAGAATAAAGATAGGTCAAGTGATTTGCCCAGGGGCATACAACCAATATGTGTCAAAGGGAGAATTTGGACCCATATCTTCCTGTCTTTGAGGCTGACTCTATAGAGCTATAAAATCTTGAGTAGTGATTTTAACGAATAATGATTTTTTCTTTTAATGTGTTGATTGAAAAGATCATAGGCAATATTTCCAAAGGCAGCTTTGCATAATGAATAGAGCATAAACCCTTCCTGAAGCAAAGAAGCTAACTATTTGACCTAAAGTAAGTCTCCTAATCTCTTAGTGCTCCAGGCAATCATTTAAAATTCCTATAGATAGTTTATAATCTACATTGGTGGAGGGAGTTTCCTATACTGTACTAATAAAATCAAAGATTCAGACCCCTCTGCCCACCAAAAAAAAAAAGGTTTAAAAATGCATTTGATCAAAATGAGAGAATGCAAGTCATTTTTTTCATACCTTTGTGGAGTAAAGGTCCAAATTCTGAAATGGGTTAATTGCAATGAGTATATCTCCAACATAGATGTAGATCTGATCACGGGAATAGCAGTTTTGAAGCTGCTCTGACACAGTTTTCTGTAAAGATAAAAGATGAGTGTTTTTGCCTTTTTGTCCCTTCTGATTAAGTAGAATTAAAGAAATGAGCCGCCTTCTACTTAGTTATTTCTGCTAACAAGCACACTATCTTGAATCAGAGATAAGGACCAGAAAGGGGGAAAATGGCACCTCACACATACAGACACTTGTGTCCAGAGGTATAATAGTGATGTGACTATAAGTATCCTTCACAAGCACAGACATAGCTGAAGCTATTTGTCTTGATTTTTCAAAGCTAAGATGTGCCATGGAAGATGGTGGCTAGATGTTATTTTCTAAATGAAAGTACTGATATTGAATCTATAGAGTATGATAGAGAAAAGAAATGGGGACAACTATAAAACTTCATTATCTGCTAAAAGGCAGAAGGAGATGGCATAAGGTCAAGAGGAAGAATAGAAAAGAGAAGGGAATGTGGCTTTTAGAGGCATTTGGAACATGGTTTGGTTCCAATCACTTCATCTTATTATATGAGCCTATGGTCCAGTGCATCATTTAATTTAGAAATCCATGGGTAAAAACTTATTAAAGAACCTTTTTATCCTTGACAAATCACATGAGTACATAAAATCAATATTAACCAATGGTCAGAGCAGTGTTCATGAGAACTGATTTGTTACATGAAGCAAAGTTGAAAAGGAAAAGGGATTTTTTGTTTATTCATTATAATAGACTTCAGGTATGGCCAGTGGCTTGAAGCAAAATGATAAGAGCTGAAATATGCATCATCTCAGTGCTAAATATAAGCCTATTGTTCTAACCTCCATGGGCTATTAGGTTAAATTCAAGGCACAGTGGATTTCTCATATCCAATTAACAATAATGTACAACAATTTACACAGTCAAATTATGTGCATAGAATCATTAAAGAATCCAAAAATGCTACCAGACTAAACGTAACAGAAATAATCTGTGGCAATGAAAATAGATAGCAATAGTAACATACCATGTCAGACAAAAATTATCTTGGGCCTATGCCACATTTTTGTTCCTCAAATGAGGTGCAAGATAAAGGGATTGTATTCCTGCTCTCACCTCCTATAGGTCCTATGTCCATCAACAAGATGATTGTGAAGCTCTTCTGGTCCTATTCAGGCTCTCTGATAGCTGCCAATCCTGACCCTAAGGGTCAGGAGTCAGGACAAGCAAAAGAGAGACAAAAGGGTAAAAAGACAGGAAAGAAGACAGAAAGATTATTCTTTAATTTTTTCCTTCCTTGTTTTCATCATCTTTTGTTTCTTACTATCCCTTGATATCTTCTGCTCATTAGAAGTTCTAATTTTACTCTTCTAGCCTACTAGAGCAACTAAGGCTCAAGAAAGACTGGTATGTTAAATAAAGCCTAGGTATAGTGATCTAGGACTTACTTTCAGCCTTCTTTCTCATGGCCTAAAACTTGGGGATCTGAAGCTTCCTGGTAAAGAAAATTTATAAGTGGTACCTACTCTTTTGGTACCTTTATTTTGTTTGTTCTACTTTTAGGAACCTTGCTTATTTCATTTGAGTGGGTACTTCCTAAACATATATTACCATTTCTAGTCAATGTTCTGAGGAACATCCCCATATTTAGCTAGGCTGGTCCTCAAATGGACATGGAATTCATTCCCATGCCTGTATTGCCTAAGTTTGCCAACTTGACAAGATCTACCCGAGTTTGACTTAGGAATCCAAGCTCATCTTCTTGTTACAGAGAGGCAGTGATGAGACCAAAAAATAAGAATAACTGGGATTGAATTGTATTTTATAAAATTCCTAACCTGTGTTATCTCAATTGATTCTCAAAAAATCTTTTGAAGTAATATCTCCTAATAGTACACTACAATTTACAAAGTTCTGTGACTCACAAAGATCCTGTAAGGTATCCCTATTTTATATATGGCCAACTGAAACTCAGAGAGGTAAAGTGATTTGCTCAGGGTCACACAGTCAGTGTTGAAGTTGGAAATTCAAGGACTCCATATTCAGTGATCTTTCCAGCACATCACACAATTTAGAGATCAATTTCCCACATACCATGCTTGATATTTATATCTGATAATAAATACACATATAGCTGTATTATAGCTTATAAAATTCTTTGTTTTATTTTAAATGTAGTTGTAGTATTTACAAGCAAGAAATAAGAGGTTGGGTTGACTCTTAGGGCCATCCATGAAAAGATTGAAATGTTGTAAAACATGCACAAGGAAGAAAAAAAAAACTCTCAACATTTAGTGACCTCCAAAATATGTAATTCTCATTTCTTACTGCTGTAAATCTATTAGAATTTCTGACTTCAAAACAAGAAAAATTTCAATTTTATGATCAGGTCTTTTATAAATTCAATTGAATAACGATGGTATATTTAAAAACTCTCACTCTATATGACAAATCATATGGCTTAAAAACCAGGGCTAATTTCTTGTGTGTTCATTTGTCAAAAATCATATAGTATTAGTTTAATTATTTGCCTTTTTCAAAAAACAAAGGTGAAATTTAGAGTCAGCTTTGCTGATATGTTATTGATTTTTGAAGTAAATTGATGAAATATTCTACTTTAATTTTCATTTGCTCAGCCCAATCATAGGAAGCTGGCTGGTCTAAACTTTCTCTTTTATTATTCAAAACTGTAAAGTGACAAAATGTATTTCTCACAGTGTTTACCTTAACAGTTTAGGTGGTACAGTGGATAAAGCACTGGCCGTGGAGTCAAGAGGACCTAAATTCAAACCTAGCCTCAGACACTAGCTGTGTGACCCTGGACAAGTCATTTAACTCTGCCTTAGTTCCTCATCTGTAAAATGAACTTGGAAAGGAAATGGCAAACCATTCCAGTATCTTTGCCAAGAAAACTCCAAATGGCGACATGGAGAGTTGGACATGTCTGAAACAACTCAACAACAAACCTTCACAGTAAAGAATGTCACTGTAAGATTAAGGTTTAAACTTTGTTTCTACTAAACTCAGAAGTTGAAATAGATGCTTAAATATTTGACATATTCTAAAAATTCATTAAAAGCTGTTCTTTAAGTATCTAAAATCAGGTTCTAGCACCTGTCATCTATCTATTCATCTGTCTATTCATATCTTTCTCTTTCTTGTTCTCTCTCTTTTTCTTTCTCTCATCAAGCATTCATTTTTTTCTCCCTCTCAATTCCCCCATCCACTGAAAGAAAAGAGAAAGACAGAATTACATAATAAATACATAAATATAGACATATGAAATAAATGACCACATTGGTCATATCCAAAAATGTGTTTCTTATTCTGCATATTAGTCTATCATCTTTCTGTCCTGAGGTGGGCAACATTCTTCATTACCAATCATCTGAAATCATGGCTGATCATTAAATTGATCACAGTTATTAAGACTTCCTGAACAGTTTGTTTTTACTATGCTTAGGTTAAAGTATGAATTATTCCTCTGGTTTTGCTCCTTTAAATTTACATCAGTTAAAACAAATCTTTCCATGTTTCTTTGAAATGGCCTCCCCCCACCTCTTTCCAATAGTAGTGTAGTGTTCTACTACATTAATATATGGCATTTCTAACTGTAAGCACTTAATATAAAATGCAAGATGGGGATAAAATGTAATTTTAAGGAAGCATTCTCCTTTTGCTTATGTTTGAAACTCATGAAGCCATCATTTTCACATGAATATGATGTTGGCTCTTGAATTGTAGCCCTTAGACCTTCCCATACTGTATTTTATCTACTGAATAAAGGAATATACATTTATTGATGTGGGATTATTTTTGGTGGTGAGGTTGTGGGCCAAAGGGTTTTATCTCTTTTCCTTTAATGCACAAAGGGGTATGGGAACTGAAGCTGCGATTTCATTGGTTCAGAGAACTGGTGAGGAAACATCTACCAAAGCAGACCTGCACTTTCTCTGAAACATAGTCTTAAAGATCTGCATGGAATGTCAAGAGGTCAAATGACTTGTCCAGAGTCATATAAACTTGTTGTGTGTCAGAGGTAAAACCTGAACCCAGACCTTCTTGGCTTTGAGGCCAGCTCTCTATCAATTGTGCTGTGTTGTCACTCATTCACAATAATCAAGCTAAATATGAATCATCCCATCCCAGAATGCTGATGTGTGTAACTGGTCAGTTTGTTACTTGTTTGTATTTAAACTTGCAATATTTAATGTTATTCTGCTGGAAGCATACTTAGTGCCAATTTTTCCCTGAACTCTTTGGGGAATATTTGGTCTATAGGATTTTAAAATGTTGTAAGTAAATTATGGTAAAGAAGCCTTCCCTGATTTCAAGATGTCTGATGCTTGCAAATGAAGTCATTTTTAAAAGGACTGTAGTTTTTTTTTAAATAAACTTTAAAAATGAAGCTTGAATGAATAAAATGCTGGTTTCTGTTTATAGAACATTAAAGTTAACTTGGTTTATTTCTAAGCAAAATTAACTTAGACAGCTGTCAAAGATATTCAGAGAGCTACTGAATTAGGTAGGGCAGAGGGTCTAAATTTTTGCCAAGGAGGAGCTATTATGGAATTCTCTGAAGGCTTATGATTACTTCTGGAGACATGGGAAGGTTGATGCTGAGACTGCAAGTTACCAGCTTGCTGATCACTTGCCCATGGAGTCAGTCTGTGTGGGAACAGAATTTATTGTCTGTGCTGAGTATTCTCAGGAAACATGAGTTAGGGATTGAAGGATAGAGGAGAAGCTTGGTGGTGGCATACACTTTCTGCTCCCTGGGGGGAACTCCCCAAAGCCTGGAAGATGGTCATGGATGGAGGAACAAACTGGCTTGCAAATCAACTAGGCTAAGAATTGTAGGAGAGACTTCAGAGGTCATCCAATTTAGTCTATAATGAACAGAAATCTCTGCTTCAGTGTTTGACAAGTGACCATTTAGCCTCTATTTGAAAACTTCTAGGGATATGTAACACAGTGTCTTCTGAATCCAACCCATTTTGGGACACTTCTAATTAGGAAGAAGTTTTTTTAAAAATATTTATGTTGAACTGGAATCTTCCATTGTCCCTCTGGTACCAAGGACATTCTTCTTTGTGACAACCACAAGGCAGTTAGTACATGTGTCTCTCTCCCTTCCTCTCCACCTTAAGACTTCAAAGTCAACTGCTAGATAATCATCTATCACTTATAGAAACATGACATTTTTAGGGGGGATATAAACATTATTGTAACCAAGGGTGAAGTTTGAGGAATTGTCATGTTGCTGGTGATACATAGTGAGGGATTGGAAGAAGGCATACAGGGTGCCTTATGATGAAGCTGGAAATCTAGGCTCAGCACATTTATATCTAGGGGTAGATCATCAGATTATAAGAACTAGATAAAGGGGCTACCTCAAAGGCATGCTATTAATAAAATGCCATTTGGATAACATGTCTAAATTGAATTTCTTACCTCATCCAATACTTCAAGAGTAGCTAAATCATCCACATCTTTAGGAGAGGATACTGAAGCTTTACTGTAGTTACTTTTCTTGGTATGAATTCGCTCATGTCTACAAAACAAAACAAAAAAAACAAAATTTCTTGACCTAAGAAAGCATTATTGACACTTCAGTAGTAGGAACTCACAGACATTCAGAATTGAGCAACCGTCATGAGAGAGGCCTAGCAAAATTCACTGATGCCACTTCATTAGGCAGGGCGGTTTAAGAATCAACCAACACATCATCTCCAAATACGTCTTATTTAGTTATGAGTTGGTGAGCTTTGGAGATCAAAAATTAAAAAAAAATGATTTCCTTCCCCTTTTTGTTGTGATGGAATCCAGCTGAGGCTGGTATTATTCAGAGCACACTAAGGGGAATGTCTTTCTTTCCCCAGTAAAATTCCATTTTATTATGAAAGAAATCCACATATCTTTAAAAGATTTGAAATCAAGAGAAAAATCTGTTCCACAAACAATAAAAAATAGGTTTTCTGATTCAGAAGGAAAACCACTTGTTTATGGAAGGCATAGGGCTGAAAAGACTGGAAAAGAGACAGATGGGAATGTTATGGCTAAATTCAAGTTTCATGGCTTATTAGTAGCAGCTCACTTAGAACTCTTTCAGGTTTACAAAGTACTTTTAGCTTTATAGTTGAGGAAATTAATTTTGAATTTTAATATTTTAACATGAATTTGCATGGATGAACGAAACCTTTGTAAGGAAGGTGAAATAAGAAATAATAATGAAACAAAGAAGAATACAGGCAGGTCCCAATTAATGTGAGTAACAACTTCCCCTGAAGTGAACAGGTAATCAAATCTGCACTATTTGAGGCTAGAATTATGTAAAATATGGTTACCAGTTGTAACTCAATGGAAATATGCAATGTGAATTTAAACAATATGACCACTTCAGGGAATTTATCATTTAAACTAACTGAAATCTAGTTGTACAACATATGGAAAGCACACTGGACCTGAGGTTAGGAGACCTGGGTTCAAAATGCTGGCTCTGCCACTTGGTAACTGTGACTTGGTACAAGCCCCAAGACTCTTTGGAGGCTCATTTTCCTAATCTTTAAAGTGAGGCGGTTGGACCAGATGACCTTTAAGGTTTCATTCAGCCCTCACATTCTATGAGGCTAAAAGTCAAGTATACTGCAATAAAGCTCATTTATCATGGCTGCAAATAGGAAGTTAGGGTCCTTCTAGAAACTGGAGGAAACAACTTCACAGTACTAAACTATGCTACTTAATACAGCAAGGATATGTAACTTCATTGGTCTATCCCCTGATGTAAACTGTAATGTTACCCTTTAGAATTTAGTTGATGATCTTTGATTGTTGCTGCCATCGAAAATATTTGTCATCCTGCAGTTGGTCTCTTACCGAGGATCTCTAAACTCAATGAGCATGGTTCGTGGACAAAAGACATATCTATCTATATCTGTAGCTATATATCCACACACATATAAGATATATATGTATACACACATATGTATACATACATATGCATATATATATATATATGTATGTATGGTCTACTCTCATGCCCACATTTGAAGCCTTGGAAGAACCTACCCAAATTTAGGTTCTGCAAAGCATAACCTTCAATAACCCAATGTCACCTTCAATTCAACTCTAATGTGAATCACAGTAAGATTTCAATGAAGGTTATGCCATAACACTGCTTTAAAGGAAGTCTGGAAAGAAAAGCGAGGGAGAGGGCGACTACTAACCCATCTTGACTTTATAGGTTCATAGAATTATTGCTGTAGAATTTGGAAGAGATTTCAGAGGTCATGGAGTCCAACCTCTTCCTTCCACAGATGCAGAAGTGACTTACTCAGGGTCATACAGGTAGTAAGTGATAGAGGTAGGATTTGAACTCAGAACTTCTGACTCAACTGCACTTCATTTTTACCTATTCTGGATGGTTGAGTTTACCCTTGCCTCCATTCAGTATGGAAATGAACAACAGGAGGAAGTCTGTCACATAAATTCCCAAAATAATTTAACCTTCAATCTCCTGCCAAGATGAATAGTAATATTCTAATATACTATCATTTTCTATTCACTGATAGAATATGTTGCCTTGGTATCAGACTTTTATCCTTACTCTATAGATTATTTAAGATCTAGCATTGTCCCAGGTGACCCAGGATCAGATGATTCAAAATCAGAAGGGATTTATTTTTTAAGTTTTACAAAATTCCATAAAAATTGTTTATAAATGAAATTTTATTTTCAAATAACAAGCATTTTTTTCTTTCCCTCTGATACCCATGTTGTAAAAGAGAAAAATTAAAACCTCATAATAAACATCTGTACTGAAGTGAATCAAATCTCCACATTGTTCATGTCCAAAAATATGTGGTTCCTTCTGAATATTTAGTCTCTCATCTCTCTCTGTCAGGAAGTGGTTAGCATTCTTCATCACTGGAAAATTAGAAGGAATTTGCTCAATCTGTTGTTTTTCAGTCATGTCTGATTCTCCATGACCCCACATGGATATTTTTATCTGTTTGTTTTTCTGTTTTTTTGTAAAGACACTAGAGTGGTTTGCCATTTCCTTCTCCAGCTCATTTTACAGATGGGGAAACGGAGTCAAAAAGGATTAAGTGACTTTCCCAGGGTGTCATAGCTAGTAAGTGTCTGAGGTGGGATTTGAACTCAGGAAGAATGAGTCTTCTTGACTCCAGGCTCAGCACTTTATCCACTGCATCACTTAGTTCCTAGCTCTAGGAATTTAGAGATCAGTTAATCCAAATCCATAATTTTATATATTAGTAAAATGTGTTCTCAAGAGCCATGCCTTATTTCTTTGAATGTCCATTTTTTCACTGAAGGATTATACTAAGTTTTGCTGTGTAGGTGATTCTTTGTTGTAATTCTAGTTCCTTTGCCTTCTGGAATATCATATTCCCCCCCCCCCCCCCCCCCCCCCCCCCCCCCCCCCCCCCCCCCCCGCCCTGATCCTTTAATGTAGAAGCTGCTAAATCTTGTGTTATCCTGACTGGTTCCAGGATACTTGAATTGTTTCTTTCTGGCTGTTTGCAATAGTTTCTCCTTGACCTGGGAACTCTGGAATTTGACTATAATATTACTAACAGAGGGCTGAACAAAGGTGGCAAAATAAAGGCAGGAACTTGCTTCAGCTCCTCCTCCAACCACCTTCAATACTGGTAAAAAGAAAATATGATTCTAAACAAATTTTAGAGCTACAGAAACCACAAAGTGACAGAAAGAAAACAAATCTCTTACTGAAGGCAGCCTGGCAGGCTGACAGGAAGGGTCTATTGCACCAGACTGGGAATCGAGCACAGTCCTGCATGAGCCATGCAGGCCCAGACCCAGGGTGGCCCTGACAAGTAGCACACACTGGCCAGAGCAGACTTCAGGAGGAACAAGTGACCATTCAGAGGGTAATTTCTCTTGCTTTGACATGCTTGGAACTAGGTTGCAGTCTTGGGTGGTGACCCTGGGGTGAAAAACAAAGCTTGTGGAGGGTTGTAGAGAGGGTGCCCTCCTCATAGCTCTGGCAACTGTGAAAATCCCAAAGATTTGGGACACAGCTCTCTCCACTCTGGAAGCAGAGTTCTACCATGGCAAAGAGTTCAAAAGTCAAGTAATTGGCTGGCAAGATGAGCAAGCAGAGGGACTGCAATAAGACCATAGAATACTTTTTGGGGGACAACAAGAATTAAAATATGGAACCAGAAGAAGAAAACAACCAAAACTCTTGCATCAAAAGCTTCCGAGAAAAATATGAATTGATTACAGGCCATGGAGGAGCTCAAGAAGGATTTTGAAAATCAAGTAAGAGAAGTGGAGGAAAAATTGGGAAGAGAAATGGGAATGATACAAGAAAATCATGAAAAGTGAGTCAACAACTTGCTAAAGGAGACCCCAAAATACTGAAGAAAATAACACCTTAAAAAAACGGACTAACTGAAAAGGCAAAAGAGGCCCAAAAAGCCAATGAAGAGAAGAATGCCTTAAAATAACTAAATTGGCCAGATGGAAAAGGAATGTCAAAAGCTCACTGAAGAGAATAATTCCTTCAAAATTAGATTAGAGCAAATGGAAGCTAATGAGTTTATGAGAAATTAAGATACTATAAAACAGATCCAAACAAATGAAAAAAATAGAAGGTAATGTGAAATATCTCATTGGAAAACCACTGACCTGGAAAATAGATCCAGGAGAGATAATTTAAAAATTATTGGACTATGTGAAAGCCATGATCAAAAAAAGAGCCTAGAAATCATCCTTCAAGAAATTCTCAAGGAAAATTGCCCTGATAGAACTGATAGAACCAGAGGGCAAGATAGAAATTGAAAGAATTCACCAATTGCCCCTTGACCCAAAAAGAAAACTCCTAGGAATATTATAGCCAAATTCCAGAGTTTCCAAGTCAAAGAGAAAATATTACAAGCAGTCAGGAAGAAACAATTTGAGTATTGTTGAAACAAAATCCGGATAACACAAAGATCTAGCAGCTTCTACATTAAGAGATTGAAGGGCTTGGAATATGATATTCCAGAGGTCAAAGGAGCTAGGATTAAAACCAAGAATCACCTACCCAGCAAAACTGAGTATAATGCTTCAGGGGAAAATATGGTCATTCAATAAAATAGAGAACTTTCAAGCATTCTTGATGAGAAAACCTGAGCTGAACAGAAAATTTGACTTTCAAATACAAGAAGAAAGAGAAAAATGAGAAGGTAAACAGGAAAAAGAAACCATAAGGAAATTATTAAAATTGAACTATTTACCTTCCTAGATGGAAAAATGGTAATTTTAACTCATAAGACTTTTTTTCAGTGTGAGGACAGTTGAAGAGAATATCTATATATGTGTGTGTGTGTGTGTACATATATATATATATATATATATATGTGTGTGTGTGTGTGTGTGTATGTACATATATATGTAAGTATAGGAGGGTGTATGTGTATATAAATGTCTATGTGAGTGTGTATATGTGTGTACATGTATACATAGACAGAGGGCACAGTATGAATTGAATATGAAGGAATGACATCTAAAAATAAAACTAAGAGGTGAGAGGGGAATATATTGGGAGAAGGAAAAAGGGAGAGACAGATTAGGGTAAATTATCTCATATGAAAGAGGCAAGAGAAAACTTACAATGGAGGGGGAGATCAGGAAGGTGAAAGGGAATGGGACAACCTTACACTGGATTTGGCTTAAGGAGGGAATAACATTTACACTCAATTGGGTATCTTACCCTACAGGAAAGTAATGGGGAAGGGGATAAGAGGGGGGATGCTAGAAGGGAGGACAGATTAGGGGAGAGGGTAGTTAGAGGTAAACACTTTTGACAAGGGATAGGGTCAAAGTAGAAAATAGAACAAGTAGGGGGAGGGATAGGATGGAGGGAAATAAGTTAGTCTTTCACAATATAACTATTATGGAAGCGTTTTATGTAACTACACATGTACAACCTATATTGAATTGCGTGTCTTCCCAGTGTGGGTAGGTGAGGAGGGAAGAAGGGAAAGAATTTGGAAATCAAAGTTTTAAAAACAAAAGTTAATTAAAAAAATTTTTTTTACATGCAAGTGGGAAATAATATATACAGGCACTAGGGTATAGAGATCCATCTTGCCCTACTATAAAGTTGTGGGGGGGAAGGGTGAGGACATAAGAAAGAACAGATTGGGGGAAGGGGTATTCAGTAGGCTGGCTATATTGGGGAAAGATGGGGAGAAAATTTGTAACTCAATATCTTGTGGAAACAAATGATGAAAACTAATATATATATAAAGAAAAAATATTCCTGACATGTCTAAAGTACAAGGGCAGATAGGTTGCACCAAAGTACATAGAGCCCTGTGTCTGGAGTAAGGAAGACTCATCTTCCTGAGTTCAAATCTGGCCTCAGACACTTACTAGCTGTGCGACCTTGTGCAAGTCACTTAACCTTGTTCTCCTCAGTTTCCTCATCTGTGAAATAAGCAGGAGAAGGAAGTGGCAAACCACTCCAGGATCTCTGCCAAGAAAACCCCAAATGGAGTCACAAAGAGTCAGACATGATTGAAAATGACTGAACAAAAGCACAAGATGGATTATGTCCATTATATTATATTATACTGTACTCACAGAGCTCCCTACTGCCTCTAGAACAAAATACAAACTTCTTCTGCTTGACTTTGAAGACTTTCACAATCTATTTTCAACCTATCATTTCAGAAATGGTTTCATATCACTAATAATAGTTAATATTTACATAGCACTTACTATGTCCCAGGCACAATGGTAAGGACTTTACAATTATAATCTTATTTGACTGCCACAAAAAACCCTCAAGGTAGGTGCTATTATTATCCCCATTTCGTGGATGAAGAAACTAAGGCAGGTGGCAGGTAAGTGACTTGCCCAGCTAGCACATTTCTGAGGTCAAATTTGGACCGAGGTGCTTTCTGATTCCAGGCCTAGCACTCTATCTAGCGTACTACCTAACTTCCTGCAAAATTGAACTGGCTTATATTTTTAGAATGAAACACTTCTATTTCCTTTCACTTTATTTATTTTAAAAGATTTTCCAATTACATATAAATTTTTAATCTTCATTTAAAAAAATTTGAATTTAAAATTCTCTCCTCCCTCCCTCCTCTCCCCTCCCCCTCATGGAGAATGCAAGCAATTTGATATATTACATGTGTATAGTCATGCAAAACACATTTCCATATTATATTTCTTTTTTACTTTAGCAGAATAAATCTAAATACTCTAGAATCAGGTTTTTCCTTACCCCTTTCAGCCATCTTGTAATTGTGTGACTCAGTCACAATGAGAACCAGGGACAGAATATGGATGGATTAATGAAAATTCATTGCCACTAGAAGAAAATCATCTCAAAACACATATCCTACTGATGGTGAATCAATGTCAAACTTCATATATGAAGGAGAGTATTATACTTATTACGAATTCATAGTTTGCATATGTATCTGTGCACATACATTCAATCTGCTAACCAATGACCACCTATCAGTTTGAGCTGAAGTTGAATCTGGTGAAAGAAGACCAAGACAAGAGAACTCCCCCTTCTCATTCTTACTGCTTTTTCCCTTTAACTTCCCCATTGCTTTTACTTATATTCCCTATTACTTTTTTTGGCCTTTTTTTTGGAGGGCAATTGGGGTTAAGTGACTTGCTCAAGGTCACACGGCTAATAAATGTTAAGTGTCTGAGGCTGGATTTGAACTCAGGTCATCCTGACTCCAGGGCTGTTGCTCTATTCACTGTGCCACCTAGCCACCCATCCTATTACTTTTTAAAAATAATATAACTGGGACTTAGCTAAGGTATTGCAGATGGCCAGAGATAAGGCATATGACTGTCCAGCACATCTCCACTGCAATAAGCTCTCAATTTCTCCCTTTCCCTTAGCTCAGGGTCCAGTGTCCTGGACTTGCTTAAGGATGAGGCCTCAGGGCCCAAGAATTGTGCATCTGTACCTCCATTTTTGTGTTCATACATCATCACTGAGGATGATTTCTGAGGGAGTGATTCTGCCAGATGAACAAGAGTCAGCAATTCTGTGACTCCATTTGGCCTTAATCATTAGGAATACTGTCAGGAAAACAGTATCCAAGAACCAGTTGCACCTACTAACCTCACATTATTTTTTACCTTTTCATCTGTATAATCTATAGTGTCAACAATATTGTTTCTCAGCTTCTAGAAAGTTAATCTAAGTCTCAAATCCTTCATGAATGATGCCATCATACTAACAATAGAGTTGACATAGTGTTCTGAGGTTTGCAAAATACTTTATGTGTTTTATCTCATTTGTTTCTCATAACAACCCTGTTGAATAGATGCTATCAGGCCCATTTTATAGGAAACTAAAGCTGATAAAATGACTTTCCTATGGTCATACAACTAATAAATATTTGATTTAGGATTCCAACTCAAGTCTTTCTGATTCCAGGTCCAATGCTCTGTCCATACTACCATGTAACTGTCATACCATGAGAATCATAGAATTTTAGAGTTGAAAGGGTTCTCAAGGGAAATCCTAGTTCAAATCCCATAGTGAGACCAAGAAACTGTGGTCCAGAAACATTTCATGACTTATTCAAAAGGTGACATAATTAGTTAGGGGAAAAATCCAACTTAGATCCCACCCCTGCCTTCAAGGAGCCTACATTTTACTGTCAGTTAACAAATAGTTTTTAAACACTTACTATGCGTTTAATTGAAAAACTGTGCCCCAAACTGTGCTAGGTGCTAAGAAAGGCAAAGGCCAGTTCTTTCCTTGAATACCACAATACCACTCCAGATGGTTAATATGCAATTTCCATTTACTTTTAAGGTCTATTGAATTTTAAAAAATAATTTATAATACTTTTAAAAAAGAATACTAACATGTAACACTTTATGTTGTGACTCATGCACTCAGCAAACAACATTTTTATCTATGTTTCCATCTTTATCCCTGCTAAACTCTAAACTCTATGAGGACAGGGACTAAAGAATAGAATCAGACAGATTTAGAACTAAAAGCAAGGAAATTCAGAACCAGGGAAACTCAAGGGCACATGGGTAATGTTTATCAAAGATGAGGTCTGAATCCAGTTTCCCTGATTATATAGTCAGTACACTTCCTACTACACCAAGAACTCTTGCCTAAACATTACCTTTTCCCAAAGTACTTAATACAGTGCTTTATCCACACTGGGCTTATGTGATAAATGCTGAATGACTGAATGAGTAAACTGAGTCACCCTTGCACTGACACTTAGCCAATGACCAAGGTCTTCAGATGAACGTTTTTGAGTGTTTTGTACTGCACAGATTCTTTTTACACTTGCAATTTTATTTCTTAGTGATTTTAATGTCTCAAAGTTGTTGGATATGGTACATTTCAGAACTTACCATCAATTCTCACGACCCTTCCCTTCATATTGCATTTTCTACTCAGAGGTAAACCTCTGGAGTATGAAATTTTGGCCAATTATAATGGACAGGTAAAAAAAAATAAGATGAAAGAGATGGTTCAAGAATTCATTTTAAGGGTAGCAATGATAAAAATTAACTTAAAGATTGCCTGGAACAGTCTGTGACAGAACAGGAAAATTATATGCAAGATAATATTATATGCTTAGAAACTAACTCTAGGGAGATTTCTGGGGGAGACCTGCATTTCAAGAGATTGGAAATTATCATAAAATCATCTAATTTCTATCTTCTTTAATGTTGCTATATCACTTTTCAAATCTGATTCTACTCAAAAACATCATAGAATTGTTTCCAGTATTGAGAAAATTAATTTGAAAGGATACCTTAAGAGGAGCCCATACCAGAAGGGAAATCTTACATTGAAGATAGCATCAGTTAGTTAGTAGATTTTAAGGGAATAATTTTTTTTTATCAAATTAACTGGACTGAAAAAAAAGATATGGATAGTGACATAATTGTAGGCAATTTTAATGTTTTTCTTCCCCAAGATATCAATGACATTATTTTTTTAAATGGTGAGGTGCTGAATTAAAGCAAAGAAAGAAACTATAAAACCAGGGATCTATCTATCTATCTATTTTTTTTTCACACAAGGTTGTGGCATTAGGTCCATGGTTCCTGAATTACTTCGTGCCCTTGACAATAGGGCTTGATATTTATTAGAAATGTACTTCCTTCAGCAAAAGTAAATAAAGTTGTTCCAATCTAATAATACAATTTCATACTAAGGATGAAAATTTGATATAGAGGTAGCAATTATTTTTCATGTGTTTTTTTAAAGCATGTCTGAGGTTTGAAATAGAAGTGCTATAAGAACTGCACCCCAGGGTATGTGTGCCCTTTTGATGGCTAAGCAAGAAAACAATTTTTTATTATTCTGCAAATCTGTCTCTTTAGTACATGTAATAAATGGAAAAAACATAATCTGTTTAACAACTTTGGCTGCCTGCAAATGTAGAATGAAAGTGAATCTATAGGAATTCAGGTTCCCTTTCTCTGTGTCTTGTGTAAACTGAACATCTCCCAAAATGACAAATATTGAAACCAATTTTCCAAAAAATGAGGGAATCAAAAGCAAAATGTTGAAGCAAGTCTAAAACTAGCTTATAACCCCTGCTTTAAAAAAAGCAATGCACCTATTCATTTTACAACCAAAGAGAGAATGGAAACAAATCCACTGATGTTTCAATATATAGTTGTTTAGTAAAAAGAAGATATTGCACCAGAATGTGAAAAAATTACAGGCTATCTGAGGTTTAATTCAAGACTTTCCTCTCTTTGTAGGTGGGAAAATATATCATTCAGTTGCAAGCAGCCATGTTTAAAAAAGAATCTTGCTCACTTAATACTTTCCCACAGAATTATTATCTGATGCTTGTGGAGAAAAGATAATTCTGTGGTTATTTCAGAAATTGTCAAGCATGTCTAGAATTTCATCTCCATGAAAAGAGAGACTATTTAAAATTCAGCTTAATTTAAAAGAAATTTTATAAAGACCAGTCCCAGGCATTTGGCTAAGTATTAGAGATAGAAAGGAAAAAAAGCAGACACAACAGTCCCTGCCCTCAAGGAGTTTACATTCTATTGAGGGGGGATATAATATGTACACTGATAATTAATCACCAAGTATATAAAAATAAATGCAAACTAAATTTGGTATGTAGAGTACCAACAATTAAAATCATGAGGCAGCCTGAATTACAGGGATATAGGTAAAAATATTTTTTTGGTGTGAGAAATCTTGGTCATCCAGGAAGATAACTTTTTTCCACCAGTCAATTGTGTGTGTGTGTGTGTGTGTGTGTATGTGTGTGTATTGCCAGCCAGGTACTCTACTAGGCACTGTTCTTTAAAAGGACAGCCTTCATGACATTTTAAAAAACAATGTCAAATTATTTCAGTAAAGGAAAAAACATGTTTATCCATTAGGAATTCCAATATTTTCATTCACTTTTTAAATATTATATAAAGGGGGGCAGCTAGGTGACATAGTGAATAGAGAGCCAGCCCTGGAGTCAGGAGGACTTCAATTCAAATCTGGCCTCAGACACTTAACACTTACTAGCTGTGTGACATTGGGCAAGTCACTTAACCCCAACTGTCCTCCAAAAAGCAAAAAAAAAATTAAAGGGAGCCTTAAAGTGACTTCCTAGAGTAACAGTAAGTATATGAACAATCAAGATAATCATGGATAGTATGTGCATATTTGTGTATGCATAAATACATACATACCTTTATATAGAAAATGTATGTATATGTATATATGGGCAGTTAGGTGGCACAGAAGATAAATTGCTGGGCCTGAAGTCAGGAAGACATCTTCCTGAGCTCAAATCTGGCTTCAGACACTTGCTAGCTATGTGACTGTGGGCAAATAGTTTCACTCTGTTTGCTTCACTTTCCTCATCTATAAAATAATATGGAGAAGAAAATGGCAAACCACTTCTTTATCTTTGGCAAGAAAATCCCAAATGGGGTCACAGAGTCAGACATGACTGAAAAAATGACTCAACAATATCACACATAGGTACACATTTACATATATGTAGTTTTATATGTGTATCTATATGTATGTTTCTCTGCTTATGTTTTTGTTTGACAGTCATTATTTCCATTATAATTTTCTTGGTTTTGCTTACCTTACTTGGTTTAACTTCCTCTGTCCAAGACAAATCAATAATATACAGAGGGTACACTAGTATGCTATAATAAGAAGGGCACTAGAGGAAGCCTGGGTTATCATGTCAATGTCCCTACATACTAGTTGTATGCTAGGAAGCAAGTCATTTGACCTTCTAAATCTCAATCTCCTCATCTTCAAAATGGAGATGACAATAGAATTTACCCCACAGGTTTTTTTTTTATTGTGCATAATTCTGAATTTGTGTAGGCTGATTACTCTTTCCATGGTTTATCCAAGTGTAATCTGAATGTTACTCAAAATGAAAGGTCACACAATTGCAGTTAATATTTCTAAAGTTCTTTAAGGTTCTTAAAACACTTTATAAATGTCATCTCATGTGATTCCCATGTCTTATGAAAAATGAATATTTTCTGAAATCATTTTTTTTTTAAATTGAGATGTTAGCAAAAAAGGTCAAAGAATTCTAGGGAATTACTAGCAAGAAAAAAATGTTTTTTATGTTAACAATTTTATTTTGCGTACTTCATTTTATGGTTACTCTGTTAGGAAAAGTGCATATCATCAGAATTAATGTTTCCTTATAAAGAATTGTATGCAGAAAAGTGGATTTTCAGCCATTTCTAGTGAAAGATTATAGTTTTTGGTGGTCACAGGAATCTAACCTCCTATTTCCTCTAGGTTCAATGTATCAACATTCAATTTTTTTCTTCTATGCTGTTTTCTAGGAATGTTACTCCCGTGAAAGACTTTGCATGTCTATAAACTTCTCCTCTTTTCTTTTTCTCTACTTGGTTTTGTTTCCTTTACTTGCTATCAGTTCATAGAATTTTCCCATGGCTTTGAATTCTTTTTTCCCCAATTTAAGGGCTCCTACTTTTACATTTATTTTGGTTTCACAGAAAGTGTTGTTATTCACATTTTGGTGTTTATGGAACCTTTTCCCTGTCTTTAACTTCTTTAGCACATTCCTAACAGTAGAATCTCTGGATTTAAAGGCTATTGCTCTTGTAGTCAATTTAAAAAATATATATTTCCAAATAACTTTCTGGAATCCCTTCCCTTCACTTTACAGATGAGAAATCTCTTGCCCAAAGTGGGAAAGTGATTAACTCCCAATTACATTGGTAGCAAAGTCAGTATTTAAACTCAGGTATTCTGATTATATTCTTCTGTAGTTATTTTTGCTACACGATGCATGTTAAAATTTCTCATGAACATATTTCTTTCTGATGTCAAGTTGCAGAGACTCTAAACAGAGTTTTACAATACCTTTGACTCCTCCAGCCTTGATGCCTGTGATTCATACAGATAAGAACTGGACCTGTGATTTTATTAGTGTAATGGACTACCCAATGAATAAGGTCCCTCTATCAATTCAGCTTATGATGTATGAGAGTTGCCTAGAACAGTGTTGTCAAATATGTGGCTCACCAGTCTGACAAGGTTGGCCTGGAATATTCCTGAGCCAGATTAAAATGTAATTGGGAAATGTTTAGTAAAATAAATAAAAGTACAATGAAACATAGACAATGGCAACATGTAGTTTTCTACTATAATATACTTAATATGTATAATATATAATGTGTGGCCTGCAGGAATCCTTGTGTATGGTTTAATGTCCTACATTTCTATTTGAGTTTGCCACCACTGTCCCAGAGCACTGGGGAATTGTCATTTGCTCAGGGTTGCCCAGTCAGTATGCAGCAGAGGAAAGACTTGAACTCAGAATTTCTGTCTTAAAGGCAGCTCTCTAAACACATTACCATGCTGCTCCTCTGCCTAGCATGCAAGCACAACAAAACTGTTTTAAGATTCCATTAAATTTTCTTTTTTAAATGCTATTTAAAAATTATGTTCTGGTAAAAGCTGGATTTATACTAAGAGGTAGCCTGCATCAGAAAGCAGATTTGATTCTGCATATGAATAGTTTGCCTCTTCTAAAGGGAAAGATTATTTGATTTAAATGACTAATAAATTTCAAGCAATCCATAGCAGCTGACAATCCTCACTGGGATACTTCTTTTTAAAGAGTGGAATGGAAAATTACAGCTAACTGGCTACAGAATCACAGAATTCTTAAGTAGGAAGAGGGCTGAAAGATCAGCTCATTGAACACTTTCATTTTAAAATAAGGACACTGAGGCACAAAAAAGTGAAATTACTTTTTCAAGGTCATACAGGGAATGGGAGAAGACAAAAATCCAGGCCTCTTCATTAATCCAGCATTCTTTCCATTCTACAACCAGAGAGATGTGGAAAGATACAGAGAAATGCATTTGCACCCGTAATCTCTCCCTTTCTGCTTTGGTCATGGAAAAAGGAGAACAGGCGAATCAGAGGTTAATGACAAAAATCTTTTAGTATTTCAGAGGCTAGAGATGCAAAATAGGAGCATCCTTTAGATAATCTATATCAAATTATCTTGGGAATAGTTTAAGTATGGCTGAAGCTGAGGAAAGTCAAGCTGAGGGGAAATCTCCAAAAGGGCTTGTGATAACCAAGCTTGTCTGAATTTCAAGGCAAAAGAGGACTGACTCTAAGATAGAGGCCTAAGGTTGCTCTGAAAAGAAGTTCTCTAATCAAGGAAATTAGGGATAAACCAGTAAGTAATGATTAGGGCATTGTTATTTAATTGCTTCTATTTATTTACTTAGTACTGCAATGTTTTCCACAAATGGGTAGCATTTATATAGTACTTTGTAATACTTTATATAATTTATTTTATATAATTTATGTAAATACATACTTCATATATATTTATATAATACTTTGCATACTTATATAAGATTTGCAGAACACTTTCCTTACATTATCTCAGTTGATCCTCCACAATTGTCTCTATTTTAGAAATGAAGAAACTGAGAATTTTGAGAGGTGATTTGCCCAGATTTAGTTGACATAAGGCACCTCAGTGGTACAAAGGGCAGCTGGGTGGTTCAGTGGATAGAGCACCAGACCTGGGGTCAGGAAGACTCCTCTTCCAGAGTTTAAATCTGGCCTCAGATACTTACTAACTGTGTGACCCTGGGCAAGTCACTTAACCCTGTTTGCCTCAGTTTCCTCATCTGTAAAATGAATTGGAGAAGGAAATGGCAAAGCACTCCCATGTCTTTGCCAATCAGACACGATTGAAACAACCTAAGAACAACAAAACAGCTAGTGAGTGTTTGAAGCAACAATTGAATGCAAATCTTCCCATCTCTATCCACTGCCCCACCTTGAAGTTCTAAGCCTCTAAGCTGCAGAACAGGTGCTGTTATGTGCTGGCAAATGGAGTTTTCTCATTGAGAGTTCCCTAAGTCAATGCAATCACAGATCCAGGCCAAACCTGGACTACTTATATATCGCTCAGCAGTTCCTTGAACATGATGATTAATATATGTGTGTGTGTGTGTGTGTGTGTATACATACACATATATATTTTATATTTATTAGGATGGTGGAATTTTGGCAGTGGAAGGGAACTTGGAGATCACTTTTCAAATGAGGAAATTGAAGTTCAATGAAATTAAGGGTTATGTCCAAGGTTGCAAAGTAATAAAAATTATTACTATGGTTAACATTTACACAACACTTACTGTGTATGAAGCATTGTGTTAAGTACTTTACAATTAGCATCTCATTTGATCCTTATAATTAATTCAGAGATAGGTTATATTATCATACCCATTTTACAGATGAGGAAACTGAGACTGAGGTTAAATGACTGGGCCAGAGTCACACCACTATTAAGTGTCTGAAGCTGAATTTGAAATCAAGTCTTTCTGACTCCAAGCTGGGCACTCTGTACACTGAGATTAAAATCTAGCTCTTACACTAACTGAATCTGGCACTTTTCCTACTTTACCACTCAGCTTTGTTTTAAGACCTTATTTATATGAATTACTCATAATAAACAGAGCACTTAATTTCAATGGTTTTAACAGTATTTAAATTCTGATAAAGATAAAGCACAAAATGACTAGACTCTCTGGGGCTTAAACTTCACAACAAACAACCTTGTTCCCTCTTTCCACTTACTTGTAGGGTGTGATAAATGCAGGTTTAGGTCTCAAGCAATACCTCAACCTTGAAAACTGAATTTACAAATTTAAACCTTCATGAGACGTTAAGTTTAGAGCTGGGGGGATCCTTAGAAATTATTTAGTCTAACCACCTCATTTTACAGATGAGGAAATTCAAGCCTAGAAAATGACTTGCCCAAGGTGACACAGACAGAAAGTTACATATCTAATTCTAAAACTAGTACTTTTTCTCTGGTACCCATGATGCTTAAAGCTCTATTTAAATAGCGGGTAGTGTTACATCTAACTTAATTCCTCTTTGCTTCAATTTAACTTCATTGCTACTAATTCTATCCTCTGTGAAAAGGGGGAACAGTTAGCATCTAACTTAAAACTGTAAAACTTGGACTTAGTCAAAAGGCTGCACCCAAGGTCCTAGAAGTCCACATGTGACCTTAAGGCCACAGGTTCCTTACCCCTCAGTTAGACTTTTGTTTATGTTTGTATTAAAATTAAAATACTAAAAAGTCTTTTAAAAGACTAAATATAATCCCACTAAGACTTATTCAGAGGCATTTCTTCTCCATTAAAACCTGAATTTTGGGGGGTTTGGAATTTTTCATTTTTTGTATTTGAATCCTTAGCACCTAGGACAGCACCTGGTACTTTGTAGGTGATGAATAATTGTTGATTTCTAACTCTTTAATCTATTTATTCTTATTTGCTACCTCTCCAATTTCTTTTCTCTCTCTTAAAATGTGGGAGGAGCAGAATAGGATATAAAACTTTAATGTATATTTAATACAGTAGAAGTATTTCTTCCTGGTTCTTATACGTCATACTCCTGTTATTACATCCCAGTATCATTTCTTTTCTAGCAGCTCTATGCTGTGCCCTGATACATCTTGAGGCTCACCTTCTTAACTTCCTAAGTTAATCTAATCAATTTTTACATAAGACTAATATGGGTTCCATGTTTGATTATATATGACCCCATTTGAGAAAAATCTTAAGAATAGAAACTTGTGAAAAACTTGTGAAATTGGTGAAGTAATAATTAGCCACATTATGCAAAGACCTTTCATCTCACTGTATTTATAAAAGTTTTTCTTCAAGTTTAGAATACCTTCTGTGCACTTAAACAACAATTAAATATATATGTGATCTCCCTCCCCCAGAAACATAATTATTTGGTAAAATCAATTTCCCAAATATGGGAGCATTTTGCTATAAGTTTGTATGTTTCCTTCTTCAAATGACTGCAAACATATCCTCTGTTTTAATTATGTTTGAAAGACCAATGTGTAGGTTGGGGGTTTGTATATTCATCAGAGACTCACTCTTCTAAAACAAAATTAGATCTTCTTTTAGGGAACATTTAATTTTGAAAACCATCTTATTACTACTTAGCATAAAATTCACATCAATTTTAGTGCTTATAGAAATAGTTACAAAAGGAAAACTTTACCCACTGGGAAATATTGTCAGTTGTAATCTGGAAATGTGGTTACTCTTGTCTGTTATTTTATATGGAGTGACCTGCATTTATATTTTGTATGGTGGTACTGACACCTGCTTTTTCAAGACTGTTTGACTGTGGTTCTCTATTTCATCTTATCTGACCAGCTTTCCTAGCAGCCTTCTTCCATTCACTCTTATCTTGGCAGCCAGTAACTTGATGGGAGACAGAAATACAACTCCTGTATGCAGGATTTTCTTGCAAAATGGGGATGGTATCTTTCTCTCCAGCACCTAAAGTCACACTGCCCACATAAAGTGGTAGATGTCAGTAAGGCCAAACCACGTTGTAGGAAAACAGTAGCCAGAGCCTGGAGGGGGGCTTTTAATGGATTTTTCAAAGTGTAATGATGATTAAATGTTGGGTGAGCATTACTCTTTTTTTCTGGTTTACTTCTGGGACCTCCACAGGAAGGACTCATCTTTACATCATTTCTTACAAATAAGATTACTTAGATATAGTATTGTATTTTTCTCCAATATCTGTTGAGGACACAACCGTCTAGTCATCCCACTTTGCAATCTTAAAATCATCCTTGCCAGCTCCTTCTCCCTCAACTCCCAATATGGGATCAATTGTCAAATCTCAAAAAAATTAATTTCTACATCTGTCCCATTTTCTCCATTTATGTGGCCATCCTCTTAGTTCAGGCCCTCGTCACTTCTCACCTGGACTATCACAATAGGCTTTTAATTCTTCTCCCTTCCTCAAGTATTTCTCCCCCGCCCCAGTCCAAATTGGTTCTTTATAGAACTTCCAAAACCATCTTTATAAAGTTGTAAAGCCAAGCACGAGCAGCTTTCCAGAGGACTGCTGCTGTGAACAGCTTCAAGATTCTGATTACACAGTATAGCAAACTCTCCATTTATCTGGTAACAAATTAAGGCAAAATATTCACAGAAATAAAGTACAGCATTCACAATATTATAACTTAGCAACTTATCACTAAAATGGCCACATAGTTTTCACCAAAGTGGTCATATAGTTTTAAGCAAAAGATAACATTCATTTAGTAACACAGTCAATTAGTAAGTCCTTAATTCAATCATCCTTAAGGAGGCAAGCCTCCTTAATTGACACAAAGTACAAAGGTCAAAGTCCTCCACCCTTAGGTTACATTGTCTTAATCTCTTCATTCAAAAAGTCCTCTTTCTTCTTAATTGGATAAGTCCTTAACTCAATCATCTAAATATAAAGGTCGGAGTTCTCCATCCCTAGTAAATCATGATCTTCTTAGTTTGCATTAAATACCCAAGGAGAGGTCTTTTCATCTTGACTTGAGGCTAGCTCTCCGCTTCCATGGTTCCCCTTCCATGGTCCCAGCTCCTGCCAGTCTAGTTCCTGTTCCATGCTGATGCTCACAGTGTCTAGTCCACCTCAAGTCCTTTACAGCTTCTGTTCCTGGGAAGACAAAGCTTAACAAAGCTACAATAACATTCATTCACATTGCCAGCATCCTCATCAATTTACTTTCTGCCTGAGAAATCAACATAGACCCAACAAGAAGGTCTGAGGAATCAACACAAATCATCAGGATAGTCCCAGGACCTCTGAAATCATCAGCAAGGCCCTCCTCCAGGATTTCTGTAAACACACAGCAAGATAATCCTCTTTCAGGGCTTCTGAACCTGCATCAAGGTCCCAGGGCTTTTATAACAACAGCACCGTCCTCTATCAGCAGATGAATCTGACAAAATGACATCAAAATATAGAAAGTACCAACATCACAGCCATGCCTCCTCCCAGTTCTCCTCTCTTCTCATTTCTCATTCTTCTCAATTTTCAATTCAGTCCTCAGTTCTTATTTTTCCTCTCAGTTCTCAGTTTAGTTCTCAGTTCTCTTTTCTCTCTCCAGCAGTAGCATCCCAGCCTCCAGATGCTTCCTTCCAGTACTTCTGGCCTCTCTCAGCTTGGGCTTTTCCTTATATATGGTATTAGCTCCTCTCTGTTCTGCCCCTTCCTGTTACATCAACAAGTCCATCCCACTGTGTGATTCCCAAGTTCTGGGTCTTAATACTTGACACACTCATTAACTTGGAACAAGGTGCTAAGTACCTGTTTGATTGCAAATACAAGGGGCAGGGAAGATCTTCAAATTGCCATTGGCATTACAAAAGCTCAGGTCTGACCATGTCACTTTCCTTTCCAAGTAGCTCCAGTGGCTCTCTCTTGCCTTTAAAACTCTGCCCAAATTAGCTCCAACTTACTTCATAAGCCTATCCCACTTTACTGTCCATCATGCATTCTATGTTCCAGTCAAATTGGCTTACACATTATGCCTCATAAGTGATGCTCTATCTCCCATTGTCATACATTTTTATAGGCTATTCCAGGTGCCTGGAATGCTCTTCCTCCTCACTCCTTCCTTTTAGAATCCTTGGCTTCCTTCAAAGCTCAGCTTAAGCACCTCCTCCTATGTGTGACCTTTCTTGATCTCCTCTACCCCCACTCCCACTTGCTAGTACCACTTTTGCCCTAAATTAATTGGTTGACTTTGTGTGTATATATATGCATATATGTACATATATTTGGTATGTAATATATATATATATATTTGCATCAACATACACAAATACATACACATACATATGATGTTTCTCCTGATTGAATGGAAGCTCTCTGATGGCAGTGACTGCTTTATGTTTTGTCTTTGCATCCTCAGTCCCTAGAATGGCTGCCTGTACAAAGGAGGTTATATAATGTGCTTTATTTCATTTGATCCTCACCACAGTTGTGTGGGGTAAGTTATATAGGTGTTATTATCCCTGTTTTACAGATGGGACACACTGTAACTTGACTCCAACATAGTAATGTCATTTTGGTGCTCTTTGAAAATGAGAATGAAGGACAATAACCAACCAGCCAACAGATGGAAAGTCTCAGGGGAAATAAGTGGCTTGCTCCTACTGCATAGCTGGTAAGTGTAACAGATGAAATTCCAACCTGGGTGTGTCTCTGATTTCTAAGCCCAGTGTTCTCTCTACTATCCTATACTTGCTACTCTGGAAGTAATCACATTGAGGAAATCTTGGAATTTTTGTATCTTTATCACTAAGTTCACCTTTTTTATTGGTCATCTTTATCAATGAAAAATAAATATATAATTTTAACTTACTATAGAACAATCTGATTTGTCTCATATTGGGATAACTGAACCCAGGATTTCACTGATATAGGGAACTCCCTTTACCAATGCAGGTTGGCACCCTCTCTGCAACTTTAGAGTTTTAAAGAATCACCTAGAGCACTGAGAGGTTAAATAAATTTTCCAGGGTCACACCGCTACTATGTGTCCAATGTGAGACTTGAACCCAGCTTTGCTGGATCTAAGGTAAGATATTATTACTTCTATTCCAGGTAAGATGTTATTATTAAGTTCTCTTTCTGAGCTAACTTTTAAACTTTTATATGATATTTTAAAAGTTCGGATGCCATTTCTTACAATATAAGTGTCGAAAGGTAGCGGAAACTGTCAAAATATGCCAATGCAGAGTAAGCTTGAATATAGACACAGAGAGAAGTAAGAGAAGGAGTCTTAGTCATTCACTTGTATAGTTTAGGAGGGCTACTGGGTTGAAGATACTCCTGCCACTCTAGCCCAAGCTCCAATTGTGAAGCCAGGCCATCCAAAGATTTTCTTATCTTTATCTTTCAGTAAAAGTCATTCAAATGAGCACCTAGTCCCATACTCCCCCATGCCAGTCAAATATACACTTTCTAGTAGACCACCTATAGTCTCTGAAGTAGCACAACCCTTGACCTTAGATCAAGAGATGATTGTAAACACCCCATATCACAAAAATGATAACATAAAGGAAGGAAAACCTCACCTTGAGCACCAAGATCTCCATGAGAGTTCCTAGTCATCAGTTTCATCTGTTTTCTCTTTTGCACTGGCCTACTTTTTCTGACAACATTCTCTTCTGGTCTAATCCTAGATACACTAAACCCCTTCCTGGGGAAGTAGGTATAGTCATTTGATCTAAGAAAGCAGGGGTCATTCATTAGACTCAAATATGTAAGTCAGCTTAGTTCTTCAAATAAGTTAGAAGCTATATCTGTCCCCTCCCACAAGAAACAGGAACTTTGCAAAGAAGTCCATTTGAGGAGTTCTCTATCCACTTTCCCAATGGTCTCAGAAATTGAGACAATACTATTCCTCAGTAAGGCTAATTATAATACTTGTACCCTGGATCCTAATACTTATTGCCTCTTCAGGGACCCTAAACCATCAGTTATTCACTCTCCTCTAAAGCACCTTCAATCTTTCCCTCTTCCTGGATACTTTTCATCATCTACAAACAACACGATATAATTGATATAGTCTTGGACTGGGAGTCAGGAAGACTTAGGTGCAAATCCCATCTCTGAGACTGATAAGTTATGCAGTCCTGGGCAAGTCACTTAACCTTCATGGGGCTCAGTTGCCTTAAGGTCTCTTCTCATTCTAAATCCATGGTCCTGTTATTTATGGTCACTCAGCTCTCCATAGGCTTAAAACAATACACCTCTCTTTATCCTTATAGCTCATCTAGCCACCATTTCATTTTTCTCCTTCCCTTAATTTCTAAAATTCTTGAAAAAAAAAAAGGCATTCATATTGGATGCTTCCATTTTCTCATTACGTAACCTTCCTCTCAACCTCTTGAGATCTGGCTATGGAATCTGCTCTCTTAAATATCACTAGTGAAATACTACTTGTCAAATCCATATTATTTTTTCAATGTTTATTTTCCTTGTCTTTGCTAAAAGTTTTTTTTGCCACTATTGAGTACTTTTCTGATACTGTAACTTCAAAGGGACCACACTCTCATAGTTCTTTTTCTGCCCTCCTTTCTTCTTTCTCTGTGTTTGCTCTGCATCTATGTCCCATCTGCTAAGCATTCCTCAAAATTTATTCTTGGCCTTGCTAATTTCTTTGTACTATCAGGACAGCCAAGAGGCCCAGTGGGTAGAGTAGTAGAGTCAGGAAGAACTGAGCTTGAACTCTGCCTCAGACACTCTCCAGTTGTGTAATCCTAAATCAATCAACCTCTCTCATCCTCAGTCTCTTCATCTGTAAAATGGAGATAATAATAATACCTACCTCACATGGTTGTTGTGAGGATCAAAGGAGATAACATATGTAAAGTCCTTTGCAAACCTGGAAATGCTGTGTACATCCTGGTATTATTCACTTGATAATATCATTTAATCTTGTGGCTTCAACTGCAACCTTTTTCTAGAGAGCTTTCACATCTATGTGCAGTCCTGACTTCTCTTCTGTAAGACATCTCTTCACTTGGATTTTCCACCATCACCTCAAATTCAACATGTCCAAACACTTTACTTCTTTTGTTCATCTTCATCTTCATCGTCCCTAACTACCATGACCACCACCACCATCATTATCATGTCGATAACAAGTCAACAAGAATTTATTGAGTGCTATATGGTAGGCATCGTGCTAAGCATTGGGGAATCCAAAGAAAGGCAGTTTCATTCTAATGGGGGAGGAGACAATGCACATGTAATTAGGTACAGATAAGATATAAAATAATCTAAGAAGGTGGCAAACCGGGACAGAAGACAAATGGTAACATGGGGAACTGATTCAGAAATATGAGAAGCATCTTGGAGAGCTTATCCTTCAAGGGGACCCTGTGATATAACAAATTATTCTAAGGAGTCTTAGTAAATATATATATGCATAATTAAAAGCGTCTCTTTGCTATAGTTTCCAACCTCATTACAGTCACTGTTGATGGTGAGGTATTTTATCTCCTTTATTCTTTTTGATGTAGCCCTGTGCATCTGACTCTAAATTCTCACTTTTAAAAAGTGGCATTTATATAAGTGTACCAAAATCTACTCTGTGACTCATTCCAAAATGAATCACACTTTCAAAAAAAGTCACCATCTACCCTACTAAATATGGTGTATTTCTGCAGTGAATACAAAAGTAAACGTGAAACCCAGCAGGATTAGGACAGCTGAACAGCCAGAGATAAAGCCTTCTGGGCCTGGCTGTCACAGAGAAAGGGGCATGCCATTTTGAATTCTGCATCAAAGGCAGGGAAACTGCCTTAAAGCATAGGTATGCCATCCTTGAAAAATGCTTCTCTCCCTCTCCCCACCCAAAACAGGTGGCCAAAAGTTCTATTTATTTTATGAGACACATTATCCATTAAGTCAATATTGTTAAATTTATCTTGAAGGCATTTGATATGACAGCAAAAATGTATCTTTATGATTTAAAATACGACATGCAGGGCAAACAGTTTCTCTGCTCCCCAGCACCGTGCCCTGCTGAGCTGTTGTAAATCAGTATAACCCACTGCATAATGCCCCACCACCCTGGAGTGTGCCACAGAATGTAGCCTCAGAAAACAATTCTGAGAAATCTTAGCTCAACCCATCTGACCTTCTAACACCAACCACTGCCTCAGAGCAGCTGACCCATCATTCTTTTAGTAAAAGAATGATGTGGTGAAGTGATTCTGTCTCATAGTTCCTACTTTCCCAGTGTAGGTCAAGGTTTTTTGACAACCTATCATTATCTTAAGGCCAATGTTCTTGAAGAGAAGAAAAAAACAAGGCAAGGCCTAAGAACTCTTTTGAGGTACCACGCTTCTTTTGGTAAAATAGAGGCATCCTGCTATGCTTTTTTTGCTCTTTATGGACATAATAATACCATCTTTCCCCTTCATCCACAAAGGTTCAATTTATACCATTTTATTAGGTGGAATAAAGGTAATATTAATAAAGAGACTAAATAACGTGAGTGGAACTGAAAGAAAATATTTAGTCATTTCCAGTTGTGTTTGACTCTTCATGACCCCATCTGGAGTTTCTTGGCAAAGATACTAGAGTGGTTTGCCATTTCCCTTTCCAGATCATTTTACAGGTGGATAAACCAAGGCAAACAGGGTTAAGTGACTTACCCAGGATCATACAACTAGTAGGTGAGAGAGGCTGGATTTGGACTTCCTGACTCCAGGACTAGCACTCTACCCATTGCACCACTTAGTTGTCCTTAAAGAAAATGCATAATTGCATTAAAAAAAAAGCCCGCCACTGGGCAGAAAAAATGACAGTCTGAGTTAATGATATCTTGAAGAGGCAATCATTTTAGTAATAATTGCTCACATTTAATAAAAAGTGTTCATGACTCCAAAATGTCACTGGGAACATTCAAGGGATGAAGAATATGATCAAGACTTTTATAGTATATAAGGTGATAATGGATTGTTAAAAAATGGACTCCCAATAATTTTCCTTATTTAGTTAGCCATTAACAGATACTGAATGCTTCTTGGGAGAAAACAATGTGTGCTGATTGAATTTTTTTCTCTTTTTCGGAAATGGGAAATTTATTTTCCCCCCCATTTTTCAAATGCTTTATTAACTTCAGATTTACATCATTCATTTCCGCTAGATTTTAAGTTACAAATTTTCTCCCCCTTTTTCCCCTACACACCTCCCCAAAATAGCAGTCCACAGGTATCCCCTCCTCCAATCTGCTCTCTCACATATTTTCTCCTATACCTCTTTCGAATTTTCCAGTAGGGCATGGTGGATCTCTATGGCCCAGTGCCTGTATATCTTATTTCCCAATTACATGTAAAATAGTATTAATAATAGTATATATATGTGTGTGTGTGTGTGTGTGTGTGTATTTAAACATTTGATTTAAAAACTTTGGATTCCAGATTCATTCCCTTCCTCCCTTGTCACCCACCCTTACCAGGAAGATAACCAGTTCATTATCAGTTGTACATGTGTGGCTAATGCAAAACAATAACATAGTTGATATATTGTAAAAGAATGACTATATTTCCCTCCCTCCTATCCCACCTCCCACTTGTTCTATTCTCTACTTTTCAAAAGTGGGTGCTTCCAACTTCCCTCCCCCCAGCCTGCCCTCTCTTCCATCATCCCTCCTCTCATCCCCTTCCCCCCTACTCTCCTGTAGGGTGAGATATCCTATTTCGTGTATATTTCATTCTGTCCCTAAGCCAAATTCAATGAAAATAAGGTTGACCCATTCCCTTTTGCTTTCCTATTCTTCCCCTCCATTGTAACCATTTTCCCTTGCCTCTTCTATATAAGATAATTTACCCCATTCTGTCTCTTCCCATCTCTTGTCATTATATTCCTCTCTCACCTCTTAATTTCACCTTTTAAGTATCATCTCTTCCTATTAAATTGGTCCTGTGCCCTTTATCTATGTAAACCTGTAAACGTATATACACACATTCACATATGTATTCACATGCCTGTATACCCTCCCATATAACCATAAATATATTTCTATTCCCTTCAACTATTTTCATACTGAGAAAAGTTTCATCAGTTACAATTATCATTTTTCCATGTAGGAATGCTAATAG
>NW_027185777.1:18042281-18053263 GCF_028583685.1 Petaurus breviceps papuanus | reverse complement strand
GATAAAAGGAAGTCTGGGGAAGAAGGGACCTAGAAGTTGCAGGGTTGCCCAGCAAAATCTTCACATAGAAGTTAGAGCTTGAACTAAGTCTTAAAGGCAATTAGACATTTCAGGAGGTGAAGATGAGGAGGGTGGAGGACTTTCTAATCATGGGGGAAAGCCAAGACAAAGCATGGAGATGGGAGATGAAGGTATCCTATAGGAGGAATAGCTAATAGGTCTGTTGAGCAGGATTATAGAGTGTAATCAGAGGAGTAAGAAGATTGGAATGGTAAAATATAAATGGGAAATGTGTTTTACTGACAACAAGGATGACAGAGTGGAAAGATCATGTAAGTCCATCAGTATAAAAAAATGCCTAAAGTTGTATGTTTTATTGATAAGTACATAGGGCTGGGAAGAGGGACTTAGGTTTGGGCTCCGGCTCTAGTACTAACAAGCTGTACATGACCTGAGACTATTAAATTCACCTCCTTAATTCTCAGTTTCTTCATAAGTAATAGGTTCCTATATTTTAAACAAAAAAGTGAATTAAATATTGATAAATAGATACTATGTGCATGTTATATTTCCTAAATAATCTTTCCATGTGCCAAAACATTTTTGATTCCCCCAGAGTTACTAACTGATGAATATTCTTTGCTCTGACTATACTACTATTAAGGCTATACCCTAAATAAGTCAAAGAAAGAGGAAAAGGATCCATATTTACAAAAATATTTAGAGCAGTTCTTTTTTGTAGAAGCCCTAACCTGGAAACTAAAAATCCCTTGAGGGATGCCTAAATAAATTGTGGCATAGGAATATGATTTTGTGCCATGAGAAATGACGAAGTGAACAATTTCAAAAGAAGCTGGGAAGAACTTTATGAACTGATACAGAGTGAATTTAGCAGAACTAGGAGAATAATTTACATAATGACAGCAGCATTATACAGAAAAACAATTTTGAAAGAATGTAGAACTCTAATTAATGCAATGATAAATTCAACTTTTGAGGACTGAAGATGATTCATGCCCCCTACCTTCTGGAAGAGAAGAGTTGAAATTTGGAATAAGATTTGTGTTTTCAGACATGGTCAATATGAGAATTTGCTTTGCTGAACTATGCAAGTTTGTTGTGAGTTTTTAGGATTGTTCAGTGCAGAAGGTGGGGAGTGGGAGAGAGATAATTTTTTTGAAATTAAAAACTTTTCTGTAAGGCTAGGCTTTGGTTATCATAACTAGATAGCTGTATTTTTCATCATTTGGACCTCTTAACTTAGTCTTTAGAAAAGAAAATATAGGACAACATAGTCTCAGTCAATCTCTGACTTCTGAATAAGCTGATCAGTAATGCCAACGGCAAATGCTGCAACTGAAAGTAATGAATTTAAATGGAAAGGATTGGTAGGTGATTCATACAGTGCAAGCAAACAAAATTCAAACTCCCAGATGACAAAATATGGTAACTTCTGCCAGATGAATTCAGAAAATGAGAAAGCAACTTGGAAGATAAAAGAATTAATTAGTTTCTACAACTGGAGGTTGTTTCTAGAAGGAGATGATGTCTCCCACTGCTGATGTTACTCACTGTACTCTTACATCTGTCCAAAAGTCATGAAGGTTGTCTTAATCCTTGATGTTACAGTGCAGATGGAAGCTTACTATGGCTCTTGGAAAAATCTGACTCTCTTGGGTTTTCTACAATTCAAGTCCCGATATTAATGCTTAGATTAATGTCAAATGACCAGAAATGTTTTCATTTTTCTTCCAATAGTCATTTAGGATAGGGGACAGTAAAAATATTAAAGCTCTTTGATACTATCTCTTCTGTTGGGTTTATTGTTAAGGCTATGTGACAGAATGATGAAATGTTTAATAACACTTAACAGGACTGTAGGATTATGTATTTAAAACCAAAAGGGATCTTTAAAGCCATTGAATCCAACCTTCTTATTCAACAGATGAGGAAACTGAGGCACAGAGGTTTTTAAGTTATTTTCATGGGTTCACACAATAAGTGTGTGAAAGAGGATTTGAAATAAGGTCTTTCTGATGCCATGTCCAGTACTCTATCCAGTATGCCTTGGAAACTGTCTAGAGTTTGTGCTTTTCTGTAAGAAATAGTTTTCTCAAAACCGAAAATATCAAAGGGTATAAGAATAATTGATAAGTTTTATCCTTTGGTCATTCAACAAGGAGAACTGAGCAAAGGTTCTTGGCTTTGAGAAATTGATGCTCCTTTTACTCTTTCTTCCACTATTCTAAAGAGTCGATGTGATTTCTATGAAACACTAATAGCTCTTTAGTACACAATGGTCCAGCTACCCATCCTGCTTCTCCTTACTTCTCTTCTCAGTGATAGGTTAAGGCAGAAAAACTCAGTAATGTCATTCTTAATTGAGAGGTTATTCAGTCTCTGGTCCTAATACAATTCTTTTTGGGACAAGAATTGGCATGATGTCTAATCTAACTCTAGGAAACTCTGGGTACCTAGGAAAGAAAAGAAGGCACATTGAAGAATGTGTAGAATTGTGAGTCTACTACTCATCTGAGAGCATGGTAGTTGCTAACTATGTGTTCTTGAGGCAAGGAGGAGAGTGGAATGCTCATTTCCATACACACCATTACTATCTATTGGTATCACTCAGAGAAAAAATATGAATGCTAATTGGGAGAAAGGAAATGACCTTGGAAAAAATGCAAAACTTCCTGTGTTAGCAGTATTTGCTCCTGAAGGAGCCCCAGGTTGAAGGTACAGGGTGAGAGTCAGTAATATAAGAATCAGTCAATAAATAAGCATTTATTAAGAATCTACCATATGCCAGACACTGTGTCTGTATTAGCAAGCATCCTAGCACACTCAGGATGGCCGGCTAGCATAGGTTCTTTGATCTGCTTTTCTAAAGGAAAGACAGTTTTAAAGGGTCTAAAGATCTTATTTTAATTAACAGACAGATGAGTACAGATAATGAAAAAGAAACGAGTATCCAAGAAAGAATCCAATAGATAGGACTCCAACTGTCTAAACAGAATAATGTAGACTGGAGGAGCACCATCATCTGAGTAGGCAGGGCGCTCTTAACAAATGTCTACCCAGAGTCCTGTCCAGGGAATCAAAAGGTCCTTCTCATGAGCGAGCCCCAAAGTAAAATACCAATCTCCCAGTATATATAGTTTTCAACTAAGAGGTTCAGAGCCAGAAGGCACCACAACCCTCATGACTCAGTGCCTAATTATATTAGTACCAAAAGGTGTGAAAGCCTTCCTACAAGCAAGCCTCCCCCTAAGCAAGCTCCTCCTTAGGCAAGTTCCCCCCCTCATGGACTCTATGTGATTCAGGATGCATCACAGCTGTGAAAGCAGCAAGACATTCATGATTGAAATACCTGTGTACCTGTAGACCTGGGAACAGGGCTCCTGTTCCAAGGAAAAGGGGACACGTGGTTACAAAGGTCTATTAATGGACAGAGAAGATCTTCCTATTTCACTAACATTACAGTGCCAGAGATACAGAAAGAGGCAAAAGAAAGTTCCTGCCCTTAAGAAGCTTACAATCTGATGGTCAGACATCTGTAGGCCAGTAACAGATTGAGTCATTACTTCTTCATGATTCTGGCAGTCTCTTAGATATTGTAGAAAAGGAGCACATGATGTTAAATTGCCAGGTCCCAAGAAGGATCTAGTAAGTGTACACTTTATTTCAACCTAGTCTCTCTGAAAGGGTATTGTTACATGATGAATAAGGATTTATGGATTAGGAATCATAGAATGCAGTTATTCTATAAGCTCAAGGTATGTAATCATGAATCTATCAACAGATATTTATATTAGATTGTGAGCTCCTTGAGAACAAGGGCTATCTTTAGCTTTCTTTGTATCTCCAGTGCTTAGCACAATGCCTGGCAGCAGGAATTTAATAAATACTTATGAAATGACTAGGTATCTAACAAATATACCTGGAAAAGGATGTGGGTTGGTCAAAGCTAATAGATTCATGTTGCGTGGTACCCATATAATGTCAAAATATCCTAGAGTAACCCTTTCTGTGTCATGGACCCTTCTGTTGAAGCCTACAGACCCTTTTTCAGAATAATATTTTTAAATGTACAAAATAAAATCTATATGGTTATAAATTTATTATATTGATTATATCGAAATATAGTTAGCAAAATGTTAAAAAAAAAAAAAGGGTCATATGCCCCAGAATAAGAACTTCTCATACATTGGAACACTGAAATAAAGAATGCAAGGCATTCTGCTAAGTGCTGTCATGCTTCTCATGATCAGGAGGAAAGATAGCATTTACTTCCTTGTAGTCTTAGTCAAAATGGACTAGATAAGAAAATATTTTGTATTCAGAGACAGTAGAGATCATTTCTTTCCCTTAGTGTCTGGGAGAAGACTTCATGGAGGTGTAGCATTGGAACCAAGTTTAATTTTTTTCCCCCAAAGCCTGAGTTAAGATGTCCAAGTATGAAAAGTACTAAGGTTTAATTATTTAATTATAATGATGAAGCTGAGCCCTAGAGAAAAGTTATTCTTTTAATTAAAAAAAATTCCTCCCTCCCACTATTTCTCTCCCCCCCTCCCCAAATGAGTAGAATTTCAGTTAGGTGGCAGATAGGATCATGAATTTTAAATCGAAAGAGATCATCAAGGGCATCAAAAGCAATCTCTTCATTTTACAAATTAGAAATTTGAGAGGCAGGGGCATTAAATGATGTGCTAAAAGTCACATAGTTATTAAATTACAGAGGCAGGAGTTAAGCCAAGGTCCTCTGCTTCCAAAATCTTTAAGGGAAAGGCATTGAGTATTTCAAATAGTATATTTTATTAAAAGAGAAGGATAATTCTAATGGATAAATTTTGTCCATAAAATCATTCTAACAATCCCAATTAACATTTATGAAACACCTGTTGTATACAAGGCACTATGCAAGGCATTGGGAGTAATATAAAATTTAGATAAGAAATGGGTACAGTCTATATGGAACTTACAGTGCTTTAGGGGGATATGACACATACAAATAATTATAATTTAAAGTAATGTTGTAACTGGATTATAGGGGTGCAAAACATAGTTGTATGTAAAGTTTAAGGAAGAAATGGCTGTTGCTCACTGCAGAGATTAGGCAAGTCTTCATAAAGAAGGTGGCATTTAGCTTGACCTTAAAAACTTAGCTGAAGATATTCTATGCTTGCGAGATAGTGTTAACAAAGACCCAGAGGTAGGAAATCATGGGGTAGGTGAAGGAGAGAGAGGCTAGTCCAATTTGACTGGAACTAGGTTATTAGAATGAGAGCTTCCCATTTGGCAAATGGGAGGTAAAATGGAGCTATTTGTTTGATGACAGAAAAGCAGAAAGGGCTGCTTTTCCTTCTACCTTATTATTACTGCCTATTGATCTTTCACTTTCCTTCACCATTGTGCTGCTTTGGTAATTAGACTCAACTACATCAAAGTCCTATCAGCAGACTTTATGTTATATAAAATCCCTACACCTAGACAAAGGATCTCACAGCCTGAGCCAAGTACTCATAAGACAAAATGGAAAAAGACCCAAAGTGAGATTGTCTTTTATTTCTTCATCTTTTGAGACATGCTTAAAAGTTTCAGTGGATTCTATTAATTTTCTTAGTACATATGCCTGAATAATGAAACTGGACCAACTAAGGTCTACAGGTAGAATTTCTGAAATGAGAAAAATTATATATGTATACACACATATATATACATATATATGTACATGTACATAGGTGTATATATAAAACACACATGATACATCTACATATAATAATGTAGCTATATACTATATATAAATATAATATATAATAAATCATAATATATACTTGAAAATATACATATTTTAAAAAGTGTTATAATAACCATTATATTTAGGAAATCAAGCTAATAATAGAATTTTTCTTTTCACAAAATTTAAAGGCAAACCTAAATATGCAACAGTAATATGGTTTAAAAAGAAGCATGGTGGATTATGAATTTGTGGCCATTTAGATGGGGATGAGTTTTGAAAACCCTTCATTAATAGTATAAATACAATTGTTTTGTTTGAATGTAAAAAATACTAAAGGAAAAAGTATTCTCAAGATAAATGATATGACAATGCTATATACCACTACCTAGAGCAATGGGTTGAATCCAGTAAAATGAAATTTGATAGAGATAACTGTCAATTCTAGAACTTTAATATTTAAGTCTGTAGGACTTGTTACCACTTATATCCATAGCTTTTGACAGCCCAGGGTCCTTCATGCTATCATAAGGCATCAGAGGATGATTTTAGCAGAAAAAAAAATTTGAGTATGCCGCAGAATTAGAATGACATATTCTAGCACTTATTATGTAGAAAGGGCTTTTTCTTTAATGCCATCCCCATTTGCCTTCCCAATAATACATTTATAATATCATAATCTCCCTTGAAACTAACTGGAATTGGGCTTTATCCTGCTAAACACACACGCAACCAATTCAACCCTAAAGCTGAGTTTTTCAAAAGAAATAGTACTTTTAGGTCACTGATGCCACTCAGCATAGCTGGACTTTGAATCAATTTCAATCAACTCATGGTTTTGCAATTGGTAAAACAATAAGGCAGTCCAATGTTTCTGATTAGCTTTTTAAAACCCTTAGAATTTTTCTAAGATACTGTCAGTGACATAGGAGACCCTTTTCCTTTTGCTTGGGAGATCTCAGTTCTCAGGAGTTGTAGGGGAATAATAAAGGGCAGTGAAGTTTACTTGAGGGAAAATTTCCCTTGACTCTTGGCTCAAGGCCAGGAAGGGATAAGTTGAGCCCAGAGCTTTACATATGGCAGGGGCCCAATAAATATTTATTGAATGTAGTTGGAGTTTGAATCCCCACAACACACAGCAAATTGCTGGACCATAACAGGCACTCAATGAATCTTCAATGGATTATTCCTATTATTAAAACAGCAACAATACTTTGTGTTTCTGGAAAGCGAATATTTTCCAGGTTACAAAAACCCTTTCATATCTCTTATTGGATGCTCACAGCAGCTTTGAAGGGGTAGCAGGAAATGGGTGGCAGAGGCTGAGGTAGCAGGGTAGCAGAGTATTGGGATTCCCATTTTAAAGATAAGGAAACTGAACATCCATAAGATGAAAGGACTGGCCCAAGGTAACAGCATTAAGAGAGGGTAGAACTAGTTCTTTTTTACCTAAGTGTCCTTGCTACACTTCCTTTCTTGAGTTAAATTGAATATGTATGTCCTGACTTAAGTATAGTATCTATCCAGTGTTACAGTTCTGCCTGCCAATCCTCCACCACATTGTTTGATTTCTCCCATTCCATTCTCATCCCTCCTTAATTATGCATATGGAATAATGAAATGATCCTTGATATTTTTAATAGAATTTTAGGAATAGGGAGTAGAACTGTAATTTTATTGATGCAGGGAACTCAATATTGATGCAAGAAACACCCTTTACCAATGCAGTCCAGCACCTTCCCAGAAAGCAATATTCTTAGAGAATTGCCTACAACACTAAATGTTAAATGACTTGCCCAAGGTGTGTATGCCTGTGGCAGAGTTCAGATTTGAATCCTTGGCTTCAAGGGCAGCTAGCTAGAAATAAGAAGCATGACAATTGACTATGGATAAAGATACTTTTATCCAGTGAAACTGGTGACAAGATGACACCGCCAAATAATGCTATCAGAGTCTGTAAGGCATTGGTTCTCAAAGTAGCAGATAGCAGGCACTTAAAGAAATCATTAAGATGCCTTGAGACTCAAACTATTTTCATAACGATACGGTTTTAATTTCTAATGTGGTAAATATCAATGGATGTAACATACATATACAAAACATCTTGGAGGATGGGGTGGTCCTCAATAATCTTTAAGGGGATAAAGGGGTCCTGAGACCAAATAGTTTGAGGACTGCTGCTTTAAACTCTAACTTTCAACACTTCTCCCCCATCTCACCTTTATTATTTCTTGTCTTGAAGTAGAACAGAAAATGCAATAAAATGTCCATCAATATAAAACATCTATTGGATTTCACATTCAGAGTATTGCTCTGATGCAGTTGTTTAGAAAGATCAGAGATCAGGCAAGGAACTAGAAGTTTGCAAAATTCATTTGATTTTTAATTCATGAAACACCAACCCAGGAAACACAGAACTTAATGATTTTTAAAAAGTCCTATTTTATGTCATAAAATTTTGAAGACTTCCAGAATTAATTCCATAAATTTCATCTGTATTTGTCAAGAACCTTTTTGTTTACCTGGCCCTTTCGGTGACTCCTAGTTGCTGGTGAGCTTCGATGAGTTCTGTGAGTTGCTTCTGTAACATCACATCTTTGCCCTCAATTTGGGTAATGAATTCATGCTGCAAAAGATCAGATACGATTGGCCGCTTCTCATAATCTTTAGTCAAGCACCTGTGCTGACAGAAAAAAACACGTAATTATCAGATAAATTACACATAGGTTTAAAACTATCACGCAGGCTCTTTATTTATTTTTTTTGTAATTTCTTTGACTTGCTGTGGAAATGCATTTTTCCCAAATGCTGAACCCAACAAGTTAGCTCAGAAACATCGAGGAGTAGGATCATAAAATGGACATTTGTGAAAATGAAGGAATCTGTGAGTCATGATGTTGTAGGAATGCCATCTTTCCAATGAAATACTAACTCCCTGTTTCCCTTCTGTGTCTCCAGTGGAAATTCTCTTTCACAAGTCTTCAGCTAAAGATAAAATAAACCAACCATAAAGACAATTAACTCTTGATAGTTATTTAAAATTAAAATAAACTTTACAATTTCTTTTCCATGATGTTTTACTAGAGTCTCACTTAATCTTCCACATCCCTCTTTTGCCAAGACTCAACATTATTTTGAAGAGACCAAAGAAGGAGATGTTTGATCCCAGTGTAAATTTTAATGTTCATTTTGAAATACAGAAATATTAATCCTTCATATTCATTAGGACTAGAGGATTATAGATCACGGACTGGAAGGAATCTCTGAGGCCACCTCATCTATCCCCCTCACTTTTATAGTTAAAGAAACCAAGGCTCAAGGGGATTTGAGTGACTTGCCCAAGGTCATACAGGTAGTAGTAGATGTAAGATTTGAACTCAGGTCCTTTGACTCCAGAGAAAGTGGTTTATCTACTATGTTAAATGTAAGAAGTCTTTCTAGTACAAGGGATGATGATATTCATCTTTTAAACTCAGTTGCCAGGTGATCAACAGCATCAATAGCATCATTTAAAAATTTTATTGATTTGCTTTTAGTTTACAACATTCAGTTCCACAATCCCTTGAGTTTCAAATTTTCTCCCCATCCCTTTCCTACCCTCTCCCCCATGGCAGCATACAATCAAATATAGGATCTAAAAATACCTTCACATTAAACGTTAGTCAAGTTGTAAAGAAGGATTATAAGCAATGGAGTGAACAATGAAAAAGAAGAAACAAAACAAAACAAAAAAAGAGAGAGAGCAGGTAGTTTGCTTCAGTCCTCATTCAGACTGTAGTTCTTTCTCTGGATGTGGATATCCCTTTCCATCATGAGTCTTTTGGAGTTGTCTTATAACCTTGCATTGCTGAGAGGAGCCCAGTCTATCAAAGTTACTCATCACACATGCGATGTGTCTGTAATTGTATACAAAGCTTTCCTGGTTCTGCTCTCCTCACTCAGCATCAGTTTATATAAGTCTCTTATACACACACACACACACACACACACACACACATACACACACATATATACATATATATGCATATATATACACACATATATACATATATGTAAATTTATATAATTTAAGGGAAAATTTAGTAGATTACATATTTTGTCTTTCTTTAAAAGTCCTAAAATTTTTAGACCTTAGATTGTTGTTTATACAACAGTAAACTAATGCTTTGGAAAGAGTGAGATCACATGCCATCAACAGCTAGGTGGCACAGCTGAATGCTGGACTTGGAGTTGGGAAGACCTGAGTTCAGATCTGACCTTAGACACTTACTAGCTATGTGACCCTGGGCAAGTCACTTAATTTCTGCATGCCTTAGTTTCCTCACTTGTAAAATGGGGATAATAATATCAATTACTTTCCAGGGTTGTCAGGAGGATCAAATGAGATAATATTTGTAGCATGTAGTGTGCACTATATAAATACTTATTGACTAACAGCAGTACCTGTAATTTCTACATTTGCTTCACACTATTTCCTGCTTTTGTTGTGAAGGGAATTTTCCAGTTCAAATTCTCCTAGACTGGCCATCAAAAATCAGGCTATCTTTCAATTTCTTTAAGGTGAGGAGAGTTAGTAGAGGTCAAGGAATAGGGGCCTGGTAGCATGGAAGGAGTGCTGAATTTGTGTCAAAAGACCTGGGTTCAAATTTCAGCTCTGCTACTCACTTCCTATGACTAGACACTCTTTCGTCATGCCTGTTAAGGGCCCTTCCAGCTCTAATTTCTATGAGAAGATGGTTTTGAAGGTAGATACTTGAATATACTTACTTTTCACTTTTGTATTTATTTTTTGTTTTTGTCAGCTAGCCTATTCTGTGACAGGGTTGGCTTGGGGTTGAGGGGGGAGATACTGGAAAATACTCCTAGCTTCTTGTCAGTTCTCTAGATACTGCCAACTATGTCAACATTATATAGACATTAATCATTGACTAATTTTTATACTCAAAAGGGCAGCTGGACAGAAAATAATAAATAATTGTATCTTATATTTATATAACACTTTATAGTCTAAAAAGAAATGTCAGAAACCTCATTGCCTTTGATCTTCACAAGAACTTTGTGAGTTAGGCAGAACAGGTATCAGGCTCCTCATGCTACAAAAGAGGAAATGGAGGCTGTGATTTTTCCAAGATTGCAAATTTAGCATGTGCCAAGGAACCCAGGGCTTCTGACTCATTCCACTGTTCTTCCCTTTAGAATATGTGTGTGTGTGTGTGTGTGTGTGTGAGAGAGAGAGAGAGAGAGA
>NW_027185777.1:17998808-18042181 GCF_028583685.1 Petaurus breviceps papuanus | reverse complement strand
GAGAGAGAGAGAGAGAGAGAGAGAGAGAGAGAGAGAGAGAGAGAATGTAACTAGATAGTCCAGTGGGAGATATGGTGAGAAAATAGTTGGCCCCACAAAAGACAACTGTACATGATGCTAAGTCTATTATTTTTGAATAATAGTGAATCTGCTATGAGATTGAATGAATGAAATTTAAAATGTTTTACAAATAACATAAACAATATCAGAAATGATCTGTCAAATACTTTGTAAATGGGAAAGAGGAAAAATAAAATGAGAGAATATTTTTGGTATTTCAGTAGGACATGTGACAAATCTGTAGTATATGTAAAGTTCTGATGATCACTGACATTTGGGGTTCTACCACTTCTGTCACATGCCTGAGGGACCAGGGAAGGGCTCAGAAGGAGCTGTCAAAGCTGCAGTGGTTACTGACTTTGACCAGTATCACTGCCCAGACCTTTAGCATATTCTGTGTGTAAGACCTCAGGCAGATTATAGCACAGTCTTGTAAACAAAACTTTGTTAGGGACACGTGTGCAATGGAAAACATGGATATAAGGTCACCTACCAAATCAGACACCAAAGAATGATTTGCTAGTAAGCAGTTTCACTTGTCTCTCTTATTCTCTCCCATGTATATGTTATTAGTGTTACTTAACTCAACTATCACAGTACAATGAACCAGACTGACATTAACCCAGTGATTCTAGTTCTTTCGACTTTGATGAGCTGTCTATCATTTCAAATCAGGATAGTGCCCTTGTTAGGGCTATGGAGAATAGCTTCTCCCTTTCTACCCCCATACCAACTGCGCTACCTTCCTGATTATAGCCACAGTGAATATGATATTATTTTTTATATAAAGACAACACGCTTTGATTTTTTTAAAACACTCTATTGTTACTCACTTGTTAATGAAGTCATTGAATTCTGCTGTCCACAGTTCTGGTTGTCTTAGAGTTGGAGGTGGACTTCTATAAAAAATAAAAATTCAATCATATACATTAGATAACATATATAAAAAAGGAGAATGAACATGATAAACTGAGTAGTGGACTTCTGAGGAACCACTGGAGTCACCCATTCTAAGAAGCAGCTCCAAACCAGTACTGCCATCATTTTTCATGTAAGTCCACAAATACAAAAGAAGATAATTAACTATTAATCACTATTCATATATAATGACAGATTCCATGTTTTCTTGTAAGCCTGGAGTATTTGACCCATTTTTCTAGCTGTTAACAATATTTTCAACAGTGAATTTTCTTGTAATTACCTGATGATATTAAGGAAGGACGACAAACAGCATGGAAAAGTAGACAGCCCTGGCCATGGAGTCAAGAAATCCATACCTGAGATCTGCCTCTGATACGCACGAAATGTGTGACCTTAAGTACATTAGAGCTCACTTAACAAAAATCACAGTGCCCCAGATTAAGCCTGTTAAATAAGGGTTGATTATCTGCTATCAGTGGAAAGACTTTCTTTTTAAAAAATTCATGTTTATTTACTTTTGGTTTACATCATTCAGTTCCACAATCCCTTGAGTTTCAAATTTTCTCCCCCTCACTCCCCTTCCCCCCCCCCCCTGGCAGCATGCAGTCAAACATAGGATCTACATATACCTTCACATTAAACATTAGTCAGGTTGTAAAAAAGGATTATAACCAATGGAATGGACAATGGGAAAGAAGAAACAAAACAAAGCAAGAAAAAGAAAGAGAGCAAGTAGATTGCTTCAATCTGCATTCAGACTCTGCAGTTCTTTCTCTGGATGTGGCTATCTCTTTCCATCATGAGTCTTTTGGAATTTTCTTATAATGTTACATTGTCACACATGTGTTGTATCTGTAATTGTGTACAAATTTCTCCTGTTTCTTCTCTTCTCACTCAACATCAGTTTATATGAGTCTCCCTAGGTTATTATGAAGGCTATCTACTCCTCATTTCTTATAGCACAATAGTATTCCATTCCATTCATATACCACAACTTGTTCAGCCATTTTCCAATTGATGGGAATCTCCTTGATTTCCAATTCTTTACCACCACAAAAAGAGCTGCTATAAATATTTTTGTACACATGAGTCCTTTTCCCACTTCTATTATCTCTTTGGGACACAACCTTAGAAGTGGTGTTGCTGGGTCAAAGGGTATGCATTTATTTATAGCCCTTTGGGCATAGTTCCAGATTGCCCTCCAGAATGGCTGGATCAGTTTACAATTAGTGGAGAAACTTTCAACACTGAAACTTCTATCCCCCTTCTATCTCAACAATGGGAGAATGGCAGTATAAAGAACCCTAACAAGAAATTCTTATACCCAAGTTCTGTACCACAATATGTGTGCAGGGTCAGTAGTAGAAAAGGTGTCCTCAAATCAGCTTTTTAAAGGCAAATTATGTTGGGGCGGTAGGTGGCGCAGTGAATAGAGCACCGGTCCTAGAGTCAGAAGGAGCTGAGTTCGAATCCAGCCTCAGACACGTAACACTAGCTGTGTGACCACGGGCAAGTCATTTAACCCCAATTGTCCTGCCCCCCCCAAAAAAAAGCAAAAAAAAATAAAGGCAAGTTATGTGGAGAGAGAGCTGAGGGAAGAAGACCTTGGACTTTAGGAAACAAGGCCTCATGGTGAAAAGACTTCTGGGATACCAGACCTTATGGCAGAGACAGATATATCTGAATTCCATGAAACAGATGCTTGCAAGTCCACAATTGGGGCAAAGAACAGGCTTAGGAAGAGCTTGTTTAGGAAAGGGGAGAAGAAAACACACCAAGTATAGGAGCTTATTATTTTAACTTTAATTTAACTTTAATTATTCTTGTTACTTAGGTTCTAAGCTTGATTCTTTCTACTTACTAAAGGAGGCTAAAAGTTTCCCAAACTCTAAATTTTGGCATGCTGAGGCAAAGGTCTGATTGTTTTCACACTAGTTACAATTCTGGCAAATGAAAAATAAGGTTGAATATTAGAAAAATATTTTTGATCAAAAGATGTGTAGAAATCTTCCGAGGACAAGAATGGAAATTCTCATCCTTGAAGATTTTTATAAAGGACAGTGGGTGAAAGGGAAATGCAAAGTATGGTGTGGAGAAGGGGACAGAGTAGAACACATTCCTGCAGTTTTTAATCAGTTTGACAGAATTAATAGCAGGAATAACTAAAAGTAAGTTAATGAACAATGCTATTAACCACACATGTCCTACTGGAAAAGTTGAAGAGGGTATGGGAGAAGATATGGGAGAGAGCAGATTGGAGGAGGGGATAGCCTGTGGGACTGCTATTTTGGGGCAGTGGGTAGGGGAAAAACAGGGACAAAATTTGTAACTCAAAATCTGGCGAAAATGAATGATGTAAATCAGAAGTTAGCGAAGAATTTGAAAAATGAAAAAAAAAAGAATCATTTTGGTGCTTTGTTCTTAGAGGAAGGTTTTATTTGCACATTTTGATAAATAAAGTTTGCATGCATTGAGAAGGAAAAAAAAAAGAAACATTGATCAACCACGATAGCTAAGTTTTCCTGAAATTGTGCTTTATGTTCATTTCAGTAGCACTTTGTTTTCATTAGTGAAATGGAAATACTGTCTTTAGTTCCACATTACTCCCTAAATAGCTTATAATGAAATTAATGTACAGTTTGTACAGGCTAATTAAAGAAAAGTGCAGCTCCTCATGTACTATAGATCTCACCCTGAAGCTCCTTTTAGAAACCTCAAGATTATTTGGAGATTTCTGAATTGTACATTAAATGAAGAAATTCTTATCCCTAAGGTTCTATGCTTTTTGCCTTCAAAATTATTCCATCCCTAGAAATTTATCCTTTTGTCCAAGAGTTGGGAAGAACCAAAGTTCTGCTTTGTTTCAGGGCACTTCCAGTCTCAATGGCTTTTTGGGATTTTTCTTTTAAAAGTCATTTCTAGAATTAGTACCCTCAGAGTCCCATTTCAGAGATATACTGGTATTAGAAAATGCTGAGTGATGACTAAAATGATATAATTTCCAGAATTATTACCCTCTCCAGGCATTTCTTGCAAGGGTGATTTAAACTATAATTAAAATGGCCTACTCCATATAGTGTGGTTCAATGAGTAAGGGATATCACTCCAAGTTAGGAGAAGTAGGTTTTTATCTTTGCCACAAACAAGGAAATGAGGAAGAAGGGCAAAATGAATGATTAGCTTCTGAGAGTAAACTATGCCAAAAGCATTCACTGGTAAAAAAAAAAAAAAGTCTTGGCCTAGGTAGGTCCAAATTTTGTTTTTGATGTTTAAGTTTAATCAGCAGCAAAACAGGGAAAATTTTAGTTTAATCAGCTGCAAAACAGGGATTTTTTTAAAATAACAGGCAAAATTTGCAAAATGCTTTGGAATCTTTATCTAAGGGCATATAACATTTACTGGCCCAAATATTCTCTAACATCCCATAAAACTTGAAGATTCTATGATCCTGGGATCTAAAATACTATAATGGGTAGCACCAGGATTAAGAAACTTCAGTGATTCCTTATTGTCTCTAAGCAAAATAAGATTTCTTCTGTTTGACATTTTAAGGCCTTTGCAATCTGGCTCCAACTTATCTATTCAGACCGACTTTTCATTTCTCCCCCTATGCATGATGGGCCATCTATACTGCCCTACTATCTGTTCCTTATACATAACATTCCATGCTCTGCCTCTGAGTCATCAAGTAGACTACCTCTCATGTCTGGAATGGTCTTTCTCCTCACTTCTGGTTTGTAGGATTCCTAATTTCCTTCAAAGCACAATTCAGGTACTACCAACTAAATAAGGTATTTTTGGGTTTCCCAGATATGAGTGCATTTTATTTATTTGCAGATATTTTACACATGCTAATATGTATTTGTTGTTTTCCTCATCAGAATTTAATTTTTTTGAGGGCAAGGACTGTGTTTTTAATATCTTCAACTATCTAGCATGCTGTCTAATAAGTGTTGAACTGAATTAAATTAAAGGGATAAGAGATAACAAAGTACAGGCATATGATGGCAAAACCAAGTCCAAATTTGATTGCTCAGGTCACCTGCTGGCTTGGTTCCATGGAAAATATATTAAAAACATTCAAGTAATTTTTATGTTGAAATCAGGCACACCAACTTGACTTTATAGGGATGAAGTGGCTTTATTCCATTCCACTATGGATGAGGCTTTTTATTTATGTAGCAATTTAAATGAAAGATATCCTTCCTCCAACAAGGAGAGGGATACCAAGGGATGGTTGATGTCCAAGGATTCGGTGCTGCCGAAGGAAAAAAAAAAATTCACTGGCTTCTAAGACTCATTCCATTTTATAAAACTCGTACTTCAAGCAGAAAAATTAAACGACTCAAGTAGAATCAAAATGATGATCCTAAGCATTTGCCTCAATATGTTGAAAAATGGCTTGGTATTTCCATTCTTGACTATTGAAATATATTGTGTAAAATGTTTAATAGGTAGAACGATTTTGGTGAATGGATGGTGTACACAAAAGGTTTTGTCTCCTTACCTTGGTATTTTGAATAGTGCTCTCATAGGGTGCAGATCAGCAAAAGGTGGGTCTCCATCTCCTAGCTCAATAGCTGTAATACCCAAAGACCATGCATCACATCTGGCATCATAGGTGCTATCCAGCTGCTGCTCACATGCAATGACCTAGTAGAGAAGAGCAAATAGAAAGAGCCAAATTCTCAGATTTTATTTAAGAATCCTATTTGAGGACTGAACACAAAAGTAGTTTCCACCTGACACTTCAACATAATTACAATGGATAGGTGACATGTGGGAAGGCAAATCAAATCGGAGGTCATAATTGTCAGACTACTTCATGTTCCATATGCAAAACAATTTATTCTGACCAGACTACATAAGCCAAATTAATTAAACTACACATATCCTCCACTCCAGCCAGGCTGAATTCTTACTGTCACTCTCCTCTTTGGTTTTTAGTGATTTGGAGTCTACCCGGCTCAAGTCCCATTTCTTCTATGAAGGTTGATGTATATCTATATACATGATGCATTTTCCCCTGACTTCCCAGATAGAATATAGGTTTCCTGAAGGCAGAATCTATTTCATATTGTCTTTATAGCCCTAGTGCCTACCTGATGCCTTTCATGTCATAGCTTCTTCAATAAACATTTAATTGCTGAATTGAAGGGAATAAACCTAGTAATTTTCCCCAACTTTGAACTCTTACAGGATTAATTATATTTACTAATCACTAGACAAGTGTGAGGTGATTCAAACTGCACTGGGTTCAGGATAGTGGCCCTAGTAATTGAGAAAAAGAGAAGAGATATGACAATAGCAGAATCACAAAACATAAGATTTTAGAGGGATCTTGGAAATTCATCTGTTTCATTTATAGAATGCTCCCTCCTTCAAATTTAAGAACTTTGCTGAAGGTCAGATAACCAATAAGACAGCTGTGGGGAGGAATGGTCAGAGAGACTGGGCAGGTAACCAAGGGCAGGTAAATCTGATAATCATGAGAAAGCAGAATTTCCAGAAACTTAAAGGTTTTACTTTTTGCTTTTAAATTTTGTAAATGGCAGCCAACAGAGAAGATGGAAATGTGCATTCTGGGAATACTATCTATATCATGGCCAGATCACTTACATAAAAGTCTATGGTATGATATTTATAATGAAGAAGCATTAAAATCTCTAGAACCCCATTTCTTATGCTGTCCATTTTTACCTTTGGAGCTGACAACTTTTAAAACTAAAATATTAGATATAGTTGGTGACACCAAAATATTCATCACCAAGGGAGGGTTCTTTGGGGACCATAAAGAAGAAAAGCAAATCACTACTAATCTTTCACCAAAAATTCCATGAAGTTAAAAGCCCTAGGATTTATCCATCAAACTGATTGACAGACATATTGATATTTGTGGATTCTGTGGATGTTAAGTCAAAACCTGATTCAAAGAAGGCATCTCCTTGGAAAACAAACATTGATTAAAATCTGCTACATGAAAATCACTGTGTTAGGAGATGTGATTAAATAAAAAGATGGATCAGACATGGTTCTTGCCTTCAAAGAACTTACTATCTGGAGTGGAATGTATATAAAAATCCATCTGCACATGTGCATAGATGTGTTCACAAATGACCATAATACATATGGCAAATATATTAATACCATCCTTCCTCCTCAGACTTTCAAGATAATTCAGAGAGTGCATCGATACCACTAGCCTTTTTCATTCATAATTTTAAAAAAATTCTCATAATCAATAACATTCACTGGTGAGGTGATGCAATCTGATCAATACCATTCCCCAGAAAAGTTGGCTAATATGTTGTCCCATAAATCAAGGAGAATAGTAGCCCATGCTGGACAAAGCACATTTTACTATTTGTCATGATGGTAAAATGAGAGCTAATAAATGGTATAAGGCAATTTTGTACTTTGCATGTAGTATGTGCTTAAGAATATTTGCTGGAAAAAAAAGAATGTTTGCTGAATTGAAATGAGTACTGTCTTAACAGCTAGTTGAACATTCAGATATAGTGCCTACCTCCCAAGTTTGTTGTGAGGATCAAATGAGAATATTTGTAAAGTACTTTTCAAATATTAAAACTCCATAAAGTGCTAGGTATTACTATTATTGTTATTTCTTAGATATGTAGGTACATGACAGAATGCTGGACTTGAGGAAGCAAGTTCTGAGGTAAAATTCTGTCTCAGTCACTTTGTGTGACCCTGGGCAAGTCTCTTACCCTCTCTGAGTCTCAGTTTACTTATTTGTTAAATGGGGACAATAATAGCTCCTACCTTATAGTATTTTTGTGAGGAAATGCAACATAATAAATGCAAAGCACTATGTGAATGCTAGTTATTTATTATTACTATTAATGACGAATTTATCATATATATGTTGTTGTTTCGGTCATGTCTGACTCATTGTGATCCCATTTGGGATTTTCTCTGCAAAAACACTGGAGTGGTTTGCCATTCTTCTTCAGCTCATTTTACAGATGAGAAAACTGAGGCAACTGGAGTTAAGTGACTTGCTCAAGGTCACATAGCTAGTGTCTGAAGCTGGATTTGAACTCAGGTCCTTCTGACTCCACGGCCTTCCATTGTATCACCTAACCACCACACACACATATATATGTATACATATATACATATATAGATACATATACATGTATGTGTGCATGCATGCATGTATATGTATATATGTATATGACAACTATTGATTAACTAGATGTTTAATTGACTGAAATCCCCAAGCTTTCTGTATAAATGTGAACTAATTCTCTTATTAATTATTCTCTGACAAAATGGGACTTGTTACATATGAATGAATGTGCTATCCACAATTATGAGCACATATTATGCTGGTTCAAAAAGTTTTCACTGCTCTGTTCATCTGAAATTACATAAAAGACATTATTCCACTAGATGTGAAATCACTTTAGGCTGGATTAAGCTTATTAGTCATAGACTATGACTTTTTAGAAGATGGATGCCCATTTGTTGCATATTGCTGAATGCCCATTTTAATTATTAGCTTTTTGAGTAACTTGGAAATGAATTAAAAACACAAAAATGCTCTTTGAAATTTGCAATAATTCCTAGGCTCAGGAAACAAAATAGTTTTCACAATGGAACTCTGAATATGAGGTAGCGATTGTGTTCCCTAGTGAAATAATGGAGCAGCAATCCACGTGTGCACCACACACCGGGCTAAATGGTGTGGAAGTCCATTTATTTAGCTCAAACAAGATGAATGTGGCAGAGGCTTTGATGATGATGATTACAATAACACACATTTATATAAAGCACTAAAATTTGCAAAGTGCACAGAAATCAACTGCTAAGAAATTAGCCACCTCTGAACTACTTTTCACATTACGAGTTTACAGACTTAGACTATGGTAAAACCCTCTTAAGATGTTCTTCCTTAAGGTTTTCTTGTAAAATATGCCCATTTGGGGGGTTTCTTTTTAAGATCGAGGTCTGGGATTTTCTATTTCTCTCCTATTTTTTCCTCTCTTAAGATTTACTATGTGGCACAGTGGAGAGCACTGGGCTTGAGTCAGCAAGACCTCAGTTTGAATCGTGACTTATATATACACTGACTAGTGGTGCAACCTTGGGCAAATCACTGAAATTCTCTCAATCTCAGCTTCGTCATTTGTAAAACAGGAATATAATTGTACTCTTCTCTAGGGTTGCTGTGAAGATCAAATGAAATACATGTAAGCACTTTGCAAATCTTAAAGCATTGTATAAATGCTCACAACAACAATAATTACATATTTTAGATGGGTTAGTCCTTTGGAAAATATTTGAAGAAGTTACTGATGCCTTAAGATAATATCTTAAGATGATTTCACACATATATCATACTACTTTTTAATAATACTTTCATATAACCAATACTCATTAGGTTCAAAGTCAAACCCCCTTCTTAAGCATTAACTTCTTAAATAATTTTCATTTTGTGATTGTCTATTATTAATGATTCTCTTGAAGCATTCCCTTCCCTTCAGCAAATGCTGACTAAATATAAGTTTCTTTAAAAGGTCCCAGGATGACAGTTTTCAAAAATACATTGTCTTTACTGATATATAGAAGTAGAAAGATTAAAGGCATTAGAAGTATTATAGTGACCATGGGGAGAAGATGATTTTACAGAAAACTACTTTCCCTTAGCTATCTTAGCAGCTGATCTATGGCTTCCTGAAGGTAGTGATATATAGATAATGCATTAAAAGCTGAATTCAGCCCTGAGGTAGGATACTGAAATGCTGGGAAATGTCATATACTTCAATGAATAGTAGATCTTATCTTAATAAATAAAGTTTACCCAATCTCTGTAACATTTTTTATTCTAAAATGGTTTAAAACATCATAAGCATGCCATCAAAAAAGTAATGTGCCATGCATGAAAAATAAGTTTTAGGAAAATAAAGGATATAGTCAACTTCTCTATTTAAAATTTTTTTTGTAGAGTACAGGAAAAATATTTATTATATGGAAGATTTAACACCTTCAAACTGCACTAAGACTTTGGGGTCCCTCTATGTTTTGTGTGCACTCATTTGTATATGTATTAGATCTCCCAATAGACTATAAGATCACTGAGGGAAGTGACTATTTCCTTTCTGCCTCCAGTGCCTAACACCATTCCTGACACAGAGAAGATGCTAAAAAAAATGCTAGGTGATTTATTTATTCTCAGTCGTACTCTTTACATGTGTATAAACCCCAACTCTAAATAAAAAGCACAAAATGTTATAAATATAGTAAATTTATTAAATGTTTAAAATTAATTTAATTGCATATCTATTGTAAACAAAATAAGGAAATTTGAAAACCTTTGCAAATTGAGGACTAGAAAAGGGAAAGAAAGGATTAAATATCAAATCTGTATTTCTTGAACTCTTATCTGACCTCGGGAGCCATCCAAAATGGTGTTCCTACAGATGTGTTCCGACGATGCCGTGTACTGGTTAGCTGTGCTGACACACCTGAAAGGAATGAAGGAAAACTTGTTTGGGGGTTTCGTTACATATGCCCATCTGTTCTCCTACAAATCATTTTAAAGTTCTAGCTTTTCCAAGGGATCATTGGCTTTAACCTCCTGTTCAAGAGGTCATAAAATGGACATCTGGTACATTCATGCTTAAAGTGTAGATATCTTGTGCAGGGATTCTGTGGCACATTGGAAAGAGCTTTGGATTTGAGTCAGAGGCCCTTGGTTCAAATACTGGCTCTGCCACTCACTACATATGTGACCTTGGACAAGTCACTCTACCTTTGGGGGTTTCAATTTCCTCAATTGTAAATTGAGGATATCTGATTAGATAACCTCAAAGGTCCCTCCCAGCTTGAAGTCCAAGGGGCCTAGATATGAATCCTGGCTATAATACTTACTAGCTAGGCAATGATGAGGCTAGCCACTGTAACTCTCTGAGTCTCCAGTTGCTTATGTGTAAAGCAGTCAAAGTGATATATTTATACTATTTACTTATAGAGGCATTGGGAGAAAAAAATGTTCTGCAAATTTTAAATATAAGCTGTTATTATGTATATTATCAGAGCTAATAGATGCATAATATATGCATCTTTCAAGGTCCAGCTTGAGTCTTACCTATATCATGAAAATTTCCTAAATCACACTATTCATCTATCTATCCATTTATCCATCCATCCATATTCTATTCATTCCTCATCCCATCCCTTCATCCCTCACTCCTCCTGAAACACTCCTTCTCTGTATCAAATATTTTTCTCTTTCACTTTTCATATGTATATCTTGTTTCTCTAATACAATTTGTAAATTTCTTTAAGGCAGGAAATACCTTATATAGACCTAGGCATACCACAGAAACTTAATAAATCTTTGTTCATTTGAACCAACAGGAAGAAATCAAAGAGTCCATTTATTTAGATTTCATCTTTTACCTTAATGAATCAAAGAATCAAAGATTTAGATCTAGAAAGGTCCTTATGGTCCAATGAGTCCACTCTCCTCTTTTTACAGGTAAGAAAACTGTGGCACAGAGCTAAAAAGAGACTTGTCTAGGATTATGTAGCTAAGTTGAATAAGTTGAAAGCATAAATGGAGCTCATTCTCTGCCTCTTTTAATATTTCAATATGATCTAATCATTTCTTTTGCAGTTTCATAATTTCCTAGGTAATATGTTTTATTCTGCTTTTCATGTATGAGTCAACATTGGTTACATGTGACAATCTACTTACATTCCTCATGAGTATTTTGATTGCATTTGGACCACTCGTAAAGTTTATACTTCCAGGATCTTTGTAATCAATAATTCCTCACCAAATAACATTGCTAAGAGAATAATGGTGTTAAAAAGATGAGCCTTTCTAGCAGCAAATACTTCGGGATCACTGGAAACATGGCTCAGTTTCCCAAATGCAATCCAGCCTGATGTACTATTTCTATTGAATTCTGGGCCTAGCTCCTTTTTCAACTGCAGCATCTGTTCAAGATACAAGACTACTGATGAACTGATTCTCAGGTTGCCTGACTACATGTCATAAATCTGGAAAATGTGTATTTTTCATCTAGTTATATAGTTTGTTTTTCCAGTATGAACACTCAGACCAATCCCTTTTGCACGGCTATGGATTTGACGTAAAGGGCTCTATAGTATCCTAAGATTCAATGTAATGAATAACAGTAATAATACTGTTTCATCTCAATGAGAATATCTGGTGAAACTTGCCATTATCAAAGTATCTTTCTTTTATTTGAATTCCAAGGAGGGCATCTTTAAGTATTTTGTTGAACACCTTAGATGAGTGTATGTCTCTGTATTTTATTGATTTCTTGATGTTGACATTCATCTGGTCATTGAACAAAGTCATTTCAGTGATTACATCTGTTAGAGTCTTGCTAAGTGTTAACATATTCATGTTAATGGGAGACTTGTTTGAAGACAGTATTCAAATGTTGCATTTCATTTTAGTTAGTCAAAGGCTTTTAAAAGATCAATAAACAACCAATATGGGAAGGATCATTCTGCAAACTCTTACTCATATGCTCAGCCACAAAGATATGTTATGCTTTGGATGTAAGAGGAAACCAGCTCTTGCAACTTCTTTATTTCACTCTCTGGGGAGCCATACTTTAATTTGGCTCTGATTGCTTTATGTATATTGAGGTTATTTATTGTGAGGATCTCAAGAAAGCTGTGAATCAATCCCTCTATCAATCTGTCAACTCACTAATTACCAGGTAGAATCCATCAGTCAATAAGCATTTATTAAGTGCTACCTGTATTCCAGGAATTATGCTAAGCACTGGGGGTGCAAAGAAAGACAAAACAAAATCCCTATCCTCAAGGAGCTCACCTTTTAATGAAGGAGACACCATGCAAACTATGTACAAATGAGCAATATACAGGACAAATTGGAAATTATCAACAAGGAGAAGGAACTAGAATTCAGAGGTATTATCAATAGCTTCCTATAGAAAGTGAGATGTTAGCTGGGAATTGAAAGAAGCCAGGAAACCAGGAGGTAGAAATGATAAGGGAGAGTATTCTAGGCCTAGGGGACAGTCAGTGAAAATACCCAGATTTGGGAGATGGAGTATCTTGTTTAAGGAATAGCAAGGAGGATATTGGATATTGGATGCTCTGTGTGTGTTTGTGTGTGTGTGTGTGTGTTTGAGAGAGAGAGAGAGGGGGGGGAGAGAGAGGGGGGGGGAGACAGAGACAGAGAGAGAGAGAGAGACAGAGAGAGACAGAGAGAGAGAGAGAGAGAGAGAGACAGAGAGAGAGAGAGACAGAGACAGAGACAGAGAGACAGAGAGAGAGAGAGACAGAGAGACAGAGACAGAGACAGAGAGACAGAGAGAGAAAGTTCATGTGTAAGAGGGGTTAGAGAGTGTGAGAAACCTGGAAAGGTGGGGAGACAGGTTATGAAGGTGTTTGAATGCCTTTTAAGAATACTAACACTTCACTTACTAGCCGTGTGACCTTGGGCAAGTCACTTAACCCCAAATGCCCTGCCTTCCCCCCCTCCAAAAAACAAAACAAAAAAAAGAATACTAACACTTGAGTGAATCTTGTCCAAAGAATTGCCTGATTCAAGTTTGCCCTTTTTCCCTGCTCCTTTGTCACCATCACAGTAAAAGCAGAATGAGGCCACCCAAGACTATGAGCCATTTGGTCTTTCTACCCATTTTTACAGGGGCTAGTGGCCAACACAATGAATCACCTTGTGATCTAATAAACCTCTCCATGGTCAGCTATGCTGGTCCTCAGCCATCACACATATAGTTTATTGTCAGGTTGACATCTGAACTCTTTCCAGGTTGGCAGCACTAGGCATAACTTGTACTCCACTGACAGTCTTTGAGAACCCAGGGTCACCTTCACACTATCATGAGACAGGAGTAAGTTTTTGTGGAGGACAGAATAAAGAATTTCCAAGATATTTACATGTGAAATTTAAAATTTTATTAGATTCCAGGTATATCACTTTGGTTTCAGTTTTGATAAAGATAAATTATGGAGTCACATTAATGTGGTGGTTTTTTTAAAGGAGACTCAAAATAACAACAGTATTTTTGCTCCTGGCATAATTCTAGTAGCATTTCTGATTATAGAGTTTAATTGCTTGGCAAATTAGGTTTCTATGAATCCTTGCCGGGAATGGGAGGGAGATAATATCATACCACAATTGACAATTTATTTTGTCAAGTTTTTCAGAATTTAATCGAGTGTATTAGATATAATAATGGACTTAGAATCTAAGTACCCAAGTTGGTTACACAGTTGGTCTATGACCTGGGGCAAACTACTTATCTTTTCTGAGCCTCAGTTTCCTTGTAAGTCAAATAGGGGTAATGATAATTGCAAACTCTGCCTCATAGGGTTATTGTGAGGACTGAATTAGATATTGTGTGTTGATTATCAAACATGTTATTAGAGTCAAGGTCCCTGCATTTATACAAAGAATCATAGACTTTGTTAGCCAAAATAGGTCTTGCCAGGGGCTTCTATTCTATCCCTCAGAATGTAATTAGCACTCAGAAAGAAGAAAGAATATGGCAATAAAGAACAATAAGAAAACAGGCCAAGAAAAAACTGATTTAGTTTTTAAAGGTTCATAAGTATTATACCATGACTTTACAAACCAAATGGTTTATTTCATTCAAATATTAATTATGTTTGTGTTCAGGGGAAATAAAAACTTTTAAAATCTTTTCTGAAACTTTGAACAACTTAACTTAGTCTGATGCTTTTAAATACTTGAGAATCCATGAAAAGACTGAAATAATTACCAAAAGTGGTCACATACCACAAAATATTCTCAAGAACATGCATTTCACAGAAATGAGCACAAAATTTAGAAGCTGTCTAAATTGATATGGCCACCATAGATGGCAATGGTTTAGAAACATCAGCTATGGTTTGGTGACTTTGTGATCTCTCACAGAAGAGTCTGCCGATCATTTTACTGTCTGACTCCTCATCAGTAAAATAAGAAAGTTGGATTAAATGGTCGTGTAGCTCTAAATTTATAAGCCTAAAATCCTGGGAGATTCCTTAAAAAGGACAACAGGGAGTAAGTTCAGGATTTGAAATCTATAGGGGCAGATGGCTGGGGCAGGAGGTAGAGGTGACAGAGACAGTGCAGACTGAAGGCTGAGAAAGGAAGACAAATAAACTACATATTCCTATATGGGTATTTCATAACTCTAGTGCATTTGCAAATGCTATAACCTTCCCATCCCCACATACAATGAGCTCCAAGTGGGAAAGGTACTCTTAATTATTTTTGTATCTCTTACAAAGTCTAGCATTGTGCCTTGCAAATAATCAGTTGCTGAATAAATGAACTGCATAGAAAAATGAAATACTTGAATCCAAGAATAGAAAGTCACTAGCACGATAAAGGATGAGAAAAGAGACCAACAGAAAATGTTTCTGAATTGACAAAATTAACCAAAAAAATTGACAAAGAATTAAGTCATAATATAAATTAATGTTATCTCAATACTATCCTAATAGTCATTGTGTCAGGAGTGGAAGGTAGGTGGGAGAGATAAGTTAAAATAGGTAATGTCTAGAGATACAGGAGCAGCAGGAAGGAGCAAGGTCTCAGCAAGCCTCAAACACTTGAGGAGTGACTCTCTCTTCTCTAGGTTTCATGACTCTCCTGGTTCTTCTTCCTGTCTGGGTTCTCCTCTTTGGTCTTCTTTGCTGGCCCATCATTCACATCACATCTCTTAACTGAGAGTGTCCTCCAAGGTACTGTCCTGGGCTTTCTTTTCTTCTTTTCTATTCTAGATAATTTGGCAATCTTAGGTTAAATTATCATTTTTATGAGGTACAGTCTCATATCACCAATTGTCTCGGGTATTTTGAATTGAACGTCCCACAGAAATCGCAAACTTAGAATGTCCAAAACATAATTCATTATATTTATCCTCCTTCTTTCCCCCAAATTTATATTACTGTTGAGAGTACCACCACCTTCCCAGTCACCAAGGCCTACGACTTCAGTGTCCTGCCTTACTGTTTATTTACCCTCATTCCACATATCCAGTCTCTTGTTAAGTGTTATCCTTTCTATCTTCACAACAACTCATTCATCTTCCTTGCCTTCACAAGGCCATTATGCTGGCGAAGGTCCTCATCCTCTCTCACCTGGACCACTGCGATCGCTTTCTGGTTGGCCTCCCTGCCTTCTCTGTCCCTGCTCCAGTCTCTTCTCCACTCAGCTGCCCAAGTGATCTCCCCGAAGCTCATCTATGACTATGTCACTCCCCGCAACAGCCTCCTGTTACCTTTAGGATGAAACATAAGATCTCCTGGCATTTAAAGCCTTTTATAACTCAGTCCCATTCTTCCTCTTCCTCTTCCTCTTCCCTCCTCCTCCTCTTCTTCCTCCTTTTACTATACTGCTGCTGCTGCTACTATGGTATTAGTTAGCTAGTATTTACATAGTGCTAGCACTAAGATTTGCACAGTACTGTCTATAACTTCCCATTAACTCATTTGATCCTCATAAAAACCTTATTTAGGTGAAGTTGACACTATTATTATCCTTATTTTAGAAATGAGAAAACTCATGTTTACTCTCTTAAAGGCACAGAGAGATTAAATGACTTGCCCAGGTAGGCAACACTCCCGAAGATGGGAGTATTTGAAGCAGGATTTGAACTCAGGTCTTCCTGATTCCAGCTCCTATACTTCATTCACTGTTCTACCTATTTACCTCTGAAATTCTGTAATTCCAAGATCACTCCAAGTTGTGCTAGTAAGTTGTAACAGCTCAGAACTCTCTATTCTTTGTCCTAAGGCCCCTCTGCTGTTGATGTTCTCTCTTCTGTGTTCTATGATATTTTCTAGCTCAAAAAAATCTATGAGCAAATATTCTACATGAGGCTGTAATTGTGCTAGAACCCAGCAGGTCAGGCAGCTTAGGATTTTGGAAGGAATGGAAAGACAAGAAGGGTGACTGGATGAAGCAGCCAACCAGAGCTCTGTCTAGGAAGAAAGATGATACCAGAGCGTGCAAGACCCATTCCAGCTTTCCAATATCCTTACCCTTTTACCCCTTCCACATTCCCTATGATCCAGTGACACTGGCCTTGCTGTTCTGCTATAGGATACTCCATCTACCATGCCTTTTCACTGGTTGTTGCCTCTATGCCTGGACTGCTTTTCCTTCTCACCTCCCCCTTTTGGATTCCTTGATTTCCTTTATTTTTTTATTTTAATTTTTTGCTTTTTTTTGGAGGTTTAAGGGAGGGCAATTGGGGTTAAGTGACTTGCCCGCCCAAGGTCACACGGCTAGTAAGTGTTAAGTGTCATTATTCGCCCCCATAATGGCCTTGTGAAGGCAAGGAAGATGAATGAGTTGTTGTGAAGGTAGAAAGGATAACACTTAACAAGAGACAGGCCAGATTTGAACTCAGATCCTCCTGACTCCAGGGCTGGTGCTCTACTTACTGTGCCGCCTAGCCGTGCCACACCCCCCTCCCTCCCCACCTTGGTTTCCTTTAAGGCTAAGCTCAAACCTCACTCTCTTCGGGAGGCCATCCAGGTCCCAGTCCCCTCCTCCTTTATCCATCTGCTAGTGTCTCACCTGAAAAATTACTTTCTATTTATATGGTATAAACACACACACACATCTTATATTTACAGTTATTTTAATGTTATCTCCCCATTAGGATATTAGCTCCTTGAGGTCAGGGACCATGTTTTTGCCTTCACATCTTCAGCATCTAGCTTATAATAACAGCTTAATAAATACTTGATGACTGATCAATTGTGGCAACATCTTTAAGCAATAATCATAGCATCGAAATGGTAAATAAATTTGACTGTCTTTATTGAAAGATTCACCAGAGTTTTAGAAAAACCTACTAGAGATGCCCAGGAGGCCAAGAACTTTGCATTCAATAGCTTATTGTGCAGGCTGTTCCATTTTAAATAGTCCCTATTATAAAATGGTTTCTCTCACTTCTTAAAAATCTTTATACATAAATGATTTCTCAGTGGGATCCATATTTTATTTTTGTTTTTAATAATTGCTTTTTTGTCCTTGGGCCATACCAGAATACAGAAATAGCCCCAGCAAGTGGAGAATAAGATCTAAGCAATAAAAAAGAATGCTTTTGTGTTTGTAATTACTAAACCATTACGTTTTTGTGCTTTACCTAGTCTCTTGTGGTATTTATGAGGTTTACATCAAATTTCATTTATGTATACTTCTTAGTTTAAATGAAAACCAGCTTCATATTTAACGTTTCCAAAAAAAATTTTACACCACTAAAGTTATGTTTACTCTCTTAAAAATAAGTTAATTTTAAAAAACAACACAAAACCGACACCTATATCTTGTAGCATTTCTGGAACCATGAAGAAAGGCATATGAAAGAATCCTAAAAAATACATAAAATATTAGGTAAAAATTATGAAAACAAATGGGGGGAAGTTAAGGCTATATTCATTAAAGCTAATATGCAAAAAGAGGCACATTTGAAAGTTTACTAACTCATCTTCAAATTGATAGATGAAAACTAAACACAACACTTATTTTTAAAATACTTTTATTAAATTGAAATGCAGTACCTTCAAAAGTAATATGTTTAAAATTCTCCCTGAAATACTTCACCTTTTATGGACCACCTATTAATTCAACAGAAGTAGGGGGCCTTAGTAATTATTTTTAATTCCCTCTTTTTCAGTCAAGTCAAACTTTAAAAAAAATTTGCTTTTATTGCTTTAAAAATCTAGCTTCTTTGGGGCAGCTAGATGGCACAGTGAATAGAGTCAGAAAGACCTGAGTTCAAATCTGGCCTCAGACACTTAACACAAAACTAGTCGTGGGACCTTGGGCATGTCACTTAACCCCAATTGCCCTGCATTCTCCCCTCCAAAAAGCAAAAAAACCCCAAAAAACAAAAACCCCAAAATCTAGCTTCTCTGCACGTGGGCAGGGGTTACCAATTACTTTGTGGAATGACCGGTTACTTTCCAAATGGATTAACCTCTATAAATGTCCCTTAACATAGTTATTAGGTATAAGGCAGAAAAGCAACCTTTTTTATAAAACTCTTTTTGAAGGTAACATGGATCTGAAGCATGAATCAGAACTGAGAAACTCTAAGTGATAAGGAATATTAAGAAAATGATCTTTCACTGGCAATTACTCAATAGGTCAAGTAACAAAATCCTATTCTTTCATTAACATTCTAAAGGACAAGAATGCCACAAGGTGGAAAGTTCACTGTAGGGAATACAGGAAGACTGGGATTTTGAGTGAACATGGACAGAAACAGAAGGCCAGAAGAAAACAAATTTGAGAATAAAAGGGAAAAATATTAGTTAACAGAAGGATGTCTGAGAGACAGGAAATCAGGGCTTACAAAAAAATTATGGGTAATACAGTAGGTAGGAAATATTAAAAGACAATAAATAAATAAATGAATAAATAACTCATTTGGCCTCTTACTAAGTGATATCATGAGGGATAATGTCTTCTGTGATGACCACCAACTCATCTCATCCTGTGTTATGATGCCTTTGGGGTTAACACAACTGCTCATGTTCTGAGTTTTGTGTGAGGACACTGATAAGAAAATAAACCTTATGTCCACAGTTTTAAACATCTAATAATTTTTGGAGGGACTTCAGAAGCCCTTAGTCTCGTTCAGTCATTTTAGGATACCTTGATAAATTTTGTATTTACCCTCACAGAGCAGAGAAAGTCCTGAGATTCCCCACAGGGGATCAATTAAATAAGGTGATATTTTTTTCTAATCAACAAAAGAAAAAATTGAAGAGACCATTTTGTTTCACTGATACTCCATAAAAATGAAAGTAGAGTTCTAAAATTCTAGGATTTTTGACTCAGAAGAAACTTTAGAGAATACACAATTCAACAGAGTATAATGGAAAGGATGTTGAATTTTTAAAGATTTGATCCAAATTCAAATCTCAGTTTTTCCTGTATAACCCTAGATATCACTTCACTTGTCTGGGACTCAGTTTCCTTATGTTTAAAATGAGTAGGTTGGCCTAGATGACCTTTAAGATTCCTTCTAGCTTGAAATTGAAGGTCCTAAAATATATTTTTCATTCTACAGTATGACAAAGATGAAATTAAGGTTGGGTGAATAAATCAAATCAGCAATCTTTGAAGAGTTGGTAAGAGAGGTAATAGAATATGAGTAACATAAGATCATGGGACAAAAGTCGAGTACTGGAGGTATCTTTTTATCAAAAGAGTGGAAGTTTTGGTCTCAACTTCCAATATTTCCTGTTCACGTGTGTTTCCATTCTTATCTACCTTAAATCCAATTTATTTGCATGTCATGGCATCACTTTCCTGATGTCATGGTCCTCTGAGAACAAAGGACAGACAACAATAACAATGCCTTTCCTTCGAGATCTTGTTACTGTGTATATACCATGATCTAAGAAGACAGAATGCTATAAGCCTTTCCTGAAGTTTCACAGTCTTCTTTCAATGTTTACTGTCTAGCCCTTTCTGCCTCCTCAACCAAGTTTCCTGTGTTGACTCTGGCTCTGATGGTCCTTTGTGACTTGTCATAGTGCTGCCCATCTCCTAGTTTTCTCTTCAACCACTCTTCAATGTATTATTGTTGCCACAATATGACACTTTTTGGGGTCATTTCCATTATAGAAATTCAATTCAACAGAGACTTATCAAGTGCCTTCTTTGTGTAAGGCACTGTGCCAAATTCTGGGGAACATAGTCCTTGCCTTTAAGGAGTTTGTACTTTATTGATCTAAACCATGTTCATATTACTAATAGCAAATGTAAAGTTCTTACATAGTTAACTCTGGGAGAGAAATAGGAGTTTTGCCAACTATAAACGAAGTAGCAAAAATACTTGGTTGAGCTTGAGTCCTTTTTCCCTTCACCATAAAGCCCATACCATAGCATGTATTTGGCATGATCAGTTTCAGTGTTGATTTGGCCTGGATGCATTCACATTGGGTTTTGGGTTCTTGATGTGATGCCCAAACAGAGCATTAACAAGAGCCACAGTGAACAAACACTTAGCAGAGTAGAAACAACCATGAGGCCCACCAGTCTTTCCCCACTGCAACCTATTCCATATACATTTGTGATATTTACTTTTCTCTAATGCTAAAAGCTTTCTGAGATCAGTAGCATGTCTTATTTTAACACAGTGTCCAGGGGGATTTGCTATTAAAGGCAAAATTATCCCACTTTGATGTAGTGACAAGCTCTTAAACCTGAATAAATGTACTGATTCATTATCTGCCTTGGGGTGACTGTTAGGAGAGGAGGAGAAATTAAAACATGGACTCACTCTAGTCCAACTTAACCGAGTTTAGATCACACATTAATCATACTGGACCTCTTATATCTTGAACACCAAGCCTCAGGGTACTAATCTAAACAGTGTGCTTGGCTTGCATCCATATCTTCATATGGGGCTGTGATTTTAGCTGTCATATTTTAATACTAGTTGGTTGCCAAAGAGGTGACAATTCTCCTGAGGTCTTAATACACCTCTTAAAATAACTGCCTGAGGAGCCTTGAAAATACATTTGCTATCAATCCTTTGGGCCATTCAAAATCAACTCGCTCAACTATGTTATTGAAGACATTTTAAAGACATGAGATAGACTGCCCTAAAAGAGAATGAGAAGAAGACTGGATTGGGGTCAGAGGATATGGGTTTGAATCCCAGATCTGCCACTTACTCCCCACCTTGTGATGTTGAACAAGACACTTAGCAACACCTGGATTTAGTTTCTTCATATAATACTTTAATAATAATAATAGCATTTATATCATGTCTACTATTTGCTAAGCACTTTTAAAATATCATATCATTTGATCCTTACAAAAAACCCTAGGAGGCAGGTGCTATTATTATCTGCATTCTACAGTTCAGGAAACTGAGGCAAATAGAAGCTAGGTGACTTGCCCATGGTTACAGATTTGAATTCAGATTTTCTTGACTACATGTACAGTACTTTGTCCACTAAGATTGTCTCTAGGTTTCCCTCTAGCTTTACATCCATGATCCTACAAACATCTTCTTGATGGCAAATTAGAATTTTTAGACTTCAAAGATCACTTTTCTTTCAATTTTCATTGGTGGAAATCTTTATCAAATATATTAAGCCCTTATTAATGAACCTAGTGAACATAACTTAATCATTTATTGATTTGTATGGTAGAAGTTGAATATTTGAGAAGATTGTCTGAATTTGTATTGATTCCTTGTCCACATAATGAAACTTACTTCCCTGAGTAAATCCCTGATTGATATTAACTTCTTTTTGGTCAAATATCTTTCTCTCATATAAAAGGAGAAGATATTGTGCAGTAAATAATGGTTCTTTATACTGTTATCTCTTCATCATGTATAATGGTAGAAGAAATTTGTGACTCATAATCCAAAATCCCAAGATAACCCAGGAAGCATTTATGGATGTTTAACTGAGAGAGTAAGTGACTTGTCTAGGGTTAGAGGAAGGACTTGAATCCAGGTCTTCCTGACTGCAGGCTGCCTCTCATTCTACCCTGCCAAGTTAACCCCCAGGTCATATGGCATGTTAGCAGAGAAGTCATAATTGGAATACAGGGTTTGGTGCCTATTCTGGTGCTCTACATTTGCTATGAAAAAATGTTCTAAATCACTATTGATTAGAAATATGCAAATCAAAACAACTCTTAGGTACCACATAGTACCTCTCAGATAGGCTAACATAACAAAACAGGAAAATGATCAATGTTGGAGAAGATATGGGAAAGTTGGTACACTGATTCATTGTTGGTGGATCTGTGAGCTGATTCAACCATTCTGGAGAGCAATTTGGAACTATGCCCAAAGAGCTATAAAAATGTTCATACCCTTTGACCCTGCAATACCACTTCTAGGGCTGTATACAAAGAGATCATAAAAATGGGAAAAGGACCTACGTGTACAAAAATATTTATAGCAGCTCTTTTTGTGGTGACCAAGAACTGGAAATTGAGGGGATGTCCATCAAATGGGGAATGACTGAACAAGTTGTGGTATATGAATGCAACGGAATATTATTTTGCTGTAAGAAATGATGCACAAGAAGACTTCAGGAAAACCCAGAAAAACTTATATGAACTGATGCTGACTGAAGTGAGCAGAGTCAGGAGAACATTATACACAGTAACAGCCACAGTGTATAATGACTGATTTTGATAGATTTAACCCTTGTCAGCAATGCAAGGACTTAAAACATTTCCAAAGGACTGATGATGGAAAATGCCATCCACATCCAGAGAAAGAACTATGGAGTCAGAATGCAGAGTGAAGCTGACTATTTTCTCTTTTGCTTTATGTTTTCTTCTCTTTCCCATGTTTTTTTCCCATTCGTTATAATTCTTTTATGCAACATGACTAATGTGAAAATGGAATAGGAATGCATGTATAGAGCCCATATCAGATTGCATGTTGCCTTGGGGAGGGAAGGGGAGAAAATTTAAAACTTATGTAAGTGAATGCTGAAAACCAAAAACAAATAAATTAATAAACTGAAAAAATGCATTTGCTTGCAATTTATACCTCCTGATGCTTCACCTTCATCATCATCTTCTTTTAAAAAAAATAAGATAGTATCAACATCGTGCTTCTAAATGAATTAATTAGTACAAATAAAATATTCTCTGAAAGTAAGTGTTGTCACTGGAAGAAGAATTTGAGCTGTCCAATGGGTTCCTAATATTCAAATAATGAGGTATAGAAGTGGGAAAGATCAAGAACAGAAAAAGCAATTTTTATACATTCACAAGAAACACACTATCACATCTTCTTGTGATTTACAAAACTGCTTCACTATGAGATTATCTGATTTTGTTGTTTTCCTATATTTGAGGCAGCTAGGTGGCACTGTACATAGAGATCTAAGCCTGGAGTCAGGAGGACCTGAGTTCAAATTTGACCTCAGTCACATAACACAAAAAACTAGCCGTGTGACCTTAGGCAAGTCACTTAACCCCAAATGCCCTACCTTCCCCCCTCCAAAAAGCCAAAAAATAAATCCTTTTGTCAGGCAAATCTAACATTTATACCAAAATGGAGAAATTATAAGGCAAAGAAAAAGAATCAAACGAATACCACTAATATAATATACAGTGAACAATATAAAATAAAATAAACCAGTATCATTAATGAATATTGATGCAAAAATGTAAATAAGATCTTAGCAGAGGCTACAGAAATATTTCCATAAAAATGATCAAGTTGGATTTATGCCAAGGATACAAGTATTTCTCAACATTAGCATAACAAACATAATTAACCATAGGGATAGAGACTGGACTTTACATTTTTTTTGGCATCGGGAACACCCGGATGAGAAAATTCTACCAAGTAAAGCTGACACCTTTTCTGCAATTTATATCCTTAGATATCAGTGTAGAGAACACGGAAGAGTTAAATGTCTTGTGCAAAACAAAACCAGCCCCAAATATATTGAATTAGATACTTATTCTATTCTTTTCATTGTAATTTGGCGCTATTTAAATAATATGTTCTCTGATATTTTCAGATACTAGATTTTGATGACTGTTTGAAGAATAGGATTAAAGGCTAAAGGGTAGATACAACTACTGAATACATAGACAAATTGGATATAGTTTTCAAAGTGTTGGCATACTCTGGAAGCATGGTGGCAGTGATTAGACTGGCACAGAACAAGTCATTGGATATAGGGTGACTCTTTTTGAGTAATGCTTTGAGCAAACTATGAGTCAAAGAGAATCACAGGTGCCAAGGTCTATAATTAGCTGCTGAAGCTTTAGGGAAAGAAAGAAAACAGCAAACACATGGTAGAAAATCCAAATTATGCACTGATCTTTTTAGTCATGTTCCTGCCTGGTCACCCTGCAGTTGAATCCTATCTGGACATCAAAGTCCATGCCTTGGAAGAACTGTCATTTAGCTATGTAGCCCCTAGTTCTGGAACCCTGCTGATCTGTGTGTGCACAGTGGTAGACAGACAGACACACACACACACACACACACACACACATACTCCAGTTGCAGGAAAGAAAATCAGTACATAAGTCAGTTAATGTTCTTTTATGTTTCTATTGTCAAAGTTAACTTTTTGTTTTAAATGAGCTATTATAGGAAAGAGGGAAGACACATTTAAAAAGTAGCACCCTCCTCACTGGGTGAAGAGATTTTTAGGGAAAGAGAGGTAGGAAAGAGTAAGGAAGGTTATGTAATCAGTTTTTGGACTTCTTTTTAGCTTAGTTTTCTTTAATCAGGTTTTATTTTTTATAGATTAGGTTTTCTCTAAGAACAAGTTTCTGGGGGAAATGGGTGAGTAAAAAGGGAGCTTCAAGATTCATATTGCAAAATAAGATTCTTCACTTAAAAAGGATTTACATCAGCCATATTCTACCTCTGTGACCTTAGGGCAATCCTTTTTCTCTTTCTGCATTTCAGTTTCTTCATTACAAGATTGGACTAGATGACCTCTGAGATCTCTTCCAACAGTAAATCCCTGATCCTACTAATGTAGGTCAATGTAGGATTCTTTGAAATGTCCAGTTCCCTAAACATTCCATATTAAGAATGATCAAAACTCCATGAACTACAACTTTTCAGGAACACATCTACTCTTGCATCAATATGAGTAATACCATTTTTATGTGGATTTATCAGGGAGACATATTCCTGAGTTCAAATCCAGCCTCAGACACTTACCAGCTGTGTGACCCTGGAAAAGTCACTTAACCCTGTTTGCCTCCGTTCCCTAATCTGCAAAATGAGCAGGAGAAGGAAATGGCAAACCACTTCAGTATCTTTGCCAAGAAATCCCCAATGGGGTCATGAAGAGTTGGACATGAATGAACAACTATCATGAAGAGACTCATTTGGCAGCATATATTGACATTTTAACATTTGCTTTGAGGTGTCTACAGGCATCTTATGCTAAGCATCTGAAAAACATTCTATTAAATAAAAACACACATGACTTGAGATTTCATTAGAGTATGAAAATTTCAGGGTGAGAAGTCCCTCTACCATGTAGATGTGATGCAGTAGATAAGTCCTAGGGAGTTACCTGAACCAAATAAGAGGTTAAAGAATGTTCTCTGTATCACATAGTGAGCAAGTATCAGAGAAAGGATTTGAACCTGTGATTTTTTTTACTCTAAGCCCAGCATTCTATTCACTATGAAATACTGCCTCTACTGTATTCTACTATATCTAACTAAATGAAAAAAGAACCTCATTCAGATTGATAAAAATCTATATTTAATTTTAAGGGAGCATTAATACTATCATTAGGCTTTGCTTAAGTTTAGTAACTACAAATTAAACTCTTGAATACCTTGGCTTGGAATATAATGCCCAGTACATCATTTTGGATGGAGTATACACAGACATTTCCATGAAATTATCACACCGTACAGTAGGATTCAATTTTGGAAAATGTTCATTTTGGGAGAACTGAGAAACAGATCATCAGCTGTAGTTCCAAAGAGAACTTTTAAAAGCAATGAGTCAACTTATTCATTGCTCAGCTTAATGTGATGACTGAGCTATAAATGACTTGGCTTAGAAGGAAGATAAATACCACTTTCCATAAAAACTGATTTTGTATTCTTAGTGAAACATCAACTTTGGTGATTGAATAGAAAAGTTTAAGGACCTAGAAGTTTTAAAATTTTATTTTCAAAAGAGTTTTCCCTTTCTCTGTAGTCCTTGATATCTGACATTATGTTAGGGAAATGTTCTGTAATATCCTTGAGACCTGCTATTTCTCGCATCACCCCATCAATTAAATGAAAAAAAAATAGAAGCTTTCATGCAATTCAATAGAAGCAAGTGATACTATCATGTCATTTCAGAAGTAAAGTTCACAGGGCGGCTAGGTGGCATAGTGAATAGAGCACTGGCCCTGGAGTCGGGAGGACCTGAGTTCAAACTCGGCCTCAAATACTTAACACAAAACTAGACGTGTGACCTTGGGCAAGTCACTTAACCCCATTTGGCCTACCTTCTCCCCTCAAAAAAGCAAAAAAAAAAAGTGAAGTTCACAACAGCTGCTTACATGGGTCTGAACAAAACTGGATTAAAAAACAAAGGCAGCATGGCTAGGGATGAGCACTGATCTTGGTATCAGGAAGATTTGGTTTTGAATTCTACCTCATACACTAATGACTGGTGTGACCCTGGAAAAGTGAATTAACCTCTCTGGGCCTCAGTTTCTTTATCTCTAAAGTGAAGGTGTTAGATTAGATGACTTCTAATATCTCTTCTAGATTTAAACCCCAAACCCTATTACCCTATAATAATAACTGACATTTATTTTAAAGCACTTTAAGATTTGCAAAGTGCTTTACATATGCAATCTATTTTGATCCTTATGATAACTCAATAAAAGTAGTGTTATTATTGCCTCCATTTGTAGATGAATAAATTAAGAATGAAAGAGGCTAAGGGTCCTGTCCACGGTCAGACAGCTAGTGAATATCAAAGGCAGGATTTGAACTCAAGTCTTTCTGATTACAAGTCCAGTGTTCTATTCACCTTGTAACTAGTTGTCTATTATAAGAAAATAGAAAGGACTCATCTTGTAAGAAACAATATAGATGAGATAATTCTAAGCGACAACACAGAGAAAGACAATACATTCATTAAGAAATCAACAAACATGTTCCAGCTTTTCTCTGCCCCCTCCCCAAGTTTAGCTTTGGGTTTGAAAATAATAGGGATGGAAAGCTGGTAAAAGCCCAATTCATGTAAAGGCGTCAGGGTACAGGGTCAACCCAAGGTACTGGTACCATGAGTCAGAAGTGGCTCAGAATGTGGTAAATCTTAAAATGTTACTAACTGTGGGTTGCCAACTGAGCAGAAATGGGACAAGTGAAAATGGGGCATGTAATGATAAGGTGAAGGCAAAATAAGGGAGTGCTCTGGCTTGAAAGAGAAACAGTGATGATCACACGTTTAAAGAGGTAAGGGACCTTAAAAGCCAATTAGTCCAATCCCTCCTTTCTACAGTTGAGGAATTGCAGTCCAGAGAAATAAGAGACATGCCCCAAAGTCAGGATTTGAACCCAGATCCTCTGATTATAAATACAGAACATTTTCCATCATACTATGCTGTTTCAACAATATAACTGATGTATAAACAAAAAAGCTGCACCAATAGCCTGTCTTAGGACTGTAGTGAAGCAGATGGTAAGACAAGAGACCAAAGACAGAGGAAGAGTCGGGGGCTGACTGGTTGTAGTCTTGATGATGGAGCAAACTCTTCATTAGCTGTTTAAAGGCTAATGTGAAGAGGCTATCCTAGAAAACTGGAGACCATAACAATAGAGAAGGTTAATTTCACTCTCCTTGCAGAAAGCCTGAAACTGATTAGGCAGTGGCCACTGTCATCTACCATTGTCCCCAAAGATAATGGGTAGAACCATATCAGTTCTAAATGTAGCACATCACAAAAGGGCTGCTAAGTCATTTAAAGTAATTTTTTCAGGCATCGTATTGTACTTGTGATGGCCAAGCATGAAGTAGGAAGTGTGAAGTATGGACCCCTTCTCAAAAGAATATTTTCCAATTCATATGTTAAAACATACAGTATCACAAAGTCCATCAATCATATTGAAATAGTTATGAAAATATTAAAAAAGAAAATGGAAACAAATTCATGGACCTCAGTTTATATGAACAGGATCAGCATCAAGGGAAAATAAACCATTTAAAGAGTTGAAGAAAGTATAAACTTTATGGAATATAATTTGACAAGATCTACAGAACCTAATAATTCACTGCTAATTCCTACATTTTCAGTAGGAATAAAGATGACAGCCTGCTCTATGAACACTTCAAATCAGTTTTATTTCAAAGTGCATGAAGCAATCTTCCTGTCAGAATGCTTGAGGTAGGTCTTAAGTGAGGTCAATTATTTTTAGCTGGATTATATTGTCAGTTGCTTACCTAGGCTTGATGCTAAGTGCATTTCTTTCCTTCTTGGCAACTGCATCTGATCAATCAATCAATGACAAGCATTCATTAAATACCTATTATGTATGGCTACAATGCTGGGTGTTGGGGATATAAATATAAAGGTGAGACAGCCCTCAAAGTGCTTACATTCTATTGGGAGGAGTACCATATGTTTTCAGCTAAATAGTACTGTGTGTGTATACATATTAGAAGGCTCAAGTCACAACCCCTATCACTTCAAGTTTTTCATCTATAAAAGAGAAGTAATACCTGATTTCTAATATCCTATTAGAAATACCTCATCACAGCTGGTTCCCAAAGTCAACTGTACTGTAGCTGAAGTTATGACAGATACTAAATCAAGCTTGAAGAACTTGCAGTACAAGCCCAGGAGAATAGGGTATGCCTATCACCCAAGAAGCAGTCTGGTTAAACCCAGAAACTAATAAGGAAAAGGATCTAGCCAGGTGATGATTGTCTTTGTGAGGAGTAAGGAGGAGAGTCTTGCAACTCGCTAAATCACAGAGGAACACAGACATATGAGGATCATATGTCCACACCAAAGAAGCCATGATTACCTCAAATGGTTGTTTTGATCAAACAAAATAATCCTTTGAAGACTATAAAACACCAAACAAATAAATGTATGCCATTGAAGTTCTTATATTAGAGGTCCTCCTTTTTCTTCCCCCACAGAAAGCCTTGATATATTTTAGGGGGTTTCACACTTTTCTGGCTCAATGCCTCCAGCCCAGATGATCTGGACCATCAGTACATGACACTCTCCAAGAATGTTCACCAGTTCCCCTTATAAGTAGCTATTATTGCAAGGCTTGGAATGAGAATAATTTTATCCATGTGTTAATAAAAACGGACAAGATTCATATATAAGTCCACAGGAATAAGGATACACCTCATGAAAAACCTTCCTCCAGACCTGTGCAATTTCTGTGACACTGTCTGGGGTTGAGCTCCAGTTGAAAGCAGCTAAAATAGTTTTCTCCAGGTGGGTCCAACCACCAAATCTATGACATGCTCTGCTTCCTTTGCTATCTCTTCTGTTCAAAGATGGTACTTGTGACTCCTCTTGCTGCTCTTTCCATTCTCTACAGACTCTGGCAGCAGGTATTGTCAGGCCCTTTGCCATTGCCCCTCAATTATGCCTCTGCTCCCTGTACCAGAAGGGAGCCTTCCCCTCAAGTGGCTGGTCTCCTTGATGCTCTCGGCTGTTCAATTCTCTTCCAATAAATGCTTCGTTATCTGGCTGCTCTGAGAGCAGGAACTGACTTCCTTTTGTATCTGTGTCACCAGAACAAGTGAGCACTTAAACGTGGATGGCAGATCTCTCACAATTTGGTCCTCCTCCAACAGATAGTGCTCATTCCCTTTCTTAGGGCACATATAGCTAAACAGATGGCAGATTATGCAATTTACTTCTTTATGACATCTCCTGTATCTGTCCCCTTCTCTCTACTCTGACATCCTGGTTCAGGTCTTCAGCACCTCATGCCAGAACTATTACAATAGCCTCCTGATTGACCTCTCTGCTCTGAATCTATCATTATTCATCATAAAACTGCTAGTGATTTTCTTAAAGGGTAAATATGACCAGGAGACCTCCCCCCTCAATAAATTCTAGTGGATCTCTATTAACTTCACAGTCAAAAATAAGGTCCCCTGTTTGGCATTTAAAGCTCGTTATACCTGGCTCCTTTCTACTTTTCCAGTCTTCTAACACATTACTACCTTTTACAAACCCTGTGATCCAGTCACATTGGCCTCCTTCCTATTCTTCATATACAATGCTTCTTCTTTCATCTCTGGTTCTTCCTGCTGGCTCTTCCCCAAACTCAAAAGGCTGTCTCTTTTTGATGCTGTTCATCCTTTGTTCTTGAGGAGTACTAGTGACATCACAAAGGTCATGTCTTGAATTGGATTTAAGCGAGTTAGATCTGCACTCCTGCCTCGTAGATCTCTGGCCTCCTTTAACACTTAGCTCAAGCACCACTATCTACAAGAGGATTCCCCGCAATACTCCCCCCCCCCCACAGTTGTGAAGGCCTTCTCCAATAATGCTATTTTCTATCATGTATGCAACAATTTATGTATATGCTGTTCCCCCATTAGAAAGAAAGCATTTTGAGTGCAGGGATTGATTTTGCTTTTGCTTTTTATCCTGACAGTTTAACATGATGCTTAATAAATGCTTGCTTGCTTGATTGGTCAGGCAGTCAACAAACATTTATTAGGCACTTAATAAATGTCAGGTACTGTACTAAGCACTGAAGATACTGGGAAAGGCAAAAACATGGTCTGTGTTCTACAGAAGTCACATTAAAATTGGGGAAAGAACAAATAGCTATGTGCAAACAAGATACACAGCATAAAAAGACGTAGTGTATAGATAAATGCAGTATAACTAGAATACTATAATCCTCAAAGAGGAGTTTAGCAGTGGAGTCAGAGGTAGAAAGAAACTGGGAAAGGTCTGTTGCAGAAAGTGGGATTTGATCCATTAAGGGGAGCAGTTCACTAACCTGGTCTACATAGAACCAGCCTCAGTTATCCCAAGCATTGCACAGTTGCCTCGAAGTGGGAGATATGCGGATCCCTTAATTTTGTATTTCCAATGGCAACAATTCCTGTATAGGTTTATCGTGTATTACTGCTACTTGTCTTCACTCTCCTCTACCATCCAGGGGTGAATCTCTTGCTCAAACTATCATTTCTTGCTGATTTGGGAAAGTTCACAGACACCCAGGCTTCCCATTTGTCTTTCTTTTCAGTCATGCCCTCCCCTTACCAGGGCGGTTGGGTCAAGCTATTCAAAATTATTCCAAAAGAGCTCAAAAATGGAAAGAGAGGAAGGATGAAGTTGGTCTGTCTTAGCTTCCACTGGGGAAGAAGATTTGTAGTTCCTCTACTACAATATTATCATTAAAGCTACAGGAACCATTTTTCCTATGAATAATTTCTTCACTTAAAAAAAGGAAAATTTTCCCCCTCTTTTCTTGTCTCAGAGTAAGTTGTGAGGATGGATTGAACGTTATTCTCCTCTGTTTTCAAAGCATGAAAGTCAAAGGTTCTAGAAAAAAACACACCACTCAAATCCTTACCACATTCTGGATGATTTTTCTATGACTGATGAGGAGTGACCTGAATATGCAAAAGTTCTTTATGCACTAAATGTCAAAATGGTCATAGTAGAATTTATTTCTCTATGTTCTCATCATTTTGATGATTATATTTGTCTTTATAAAAAAATCCAGAAGAATGTTTTCTAGATTTCTTTAAAGAGAAAAGAAATATAAGAAGTAATCCCAGCATCACCCTCTGTCCCATCCTCCCCCACCAAGAAAGGAGACTCCCAACATACCAAAATCCACCAGTTTAACTCCGCCTTCAGTGGTCAAGAGGATATTATTTCCTTTCACATCCCTGTGGATAGTATTGTTGTTGTGTAAATGCTGCAGACCCTGGGGAGAAATATTTAGGGTTTTTGTTGTCCTATTGGTTAATTTAATACAAGATGTTAATCCTATCTGTGGAGACTGAATTATTATTTTTTTAAATACACTGGGACATGCTTGCCATATTCCAAGTTCCAAGAAATAGTTCACTTAAAATGCATAACTTTCTGTTTTAACTAGATGAAAACACTCTTGTCAGGATCATCAGATCTCATAAGATCAGTAAGTTAGATACAAGAAGGGACATTAAGGACCATCAAATCTAGCTCTCTCATTTTATACATAAGGAAACTGATTCTGAGAGAGTCACACAGTTAATTCAAGCAAGATTCAAATTCAAGTCCTTTCAGACTCCAAATCCAGTACTCTCTCTACTCAATGTATTTGTCTTTTGTTGTCTCTAAATATTTTATTTCCCCAAAATGTAATCACTGATCTTGTTGGGAAGATCTTATGTAAACTTAATTAGTGACAAAACAGAGATTAAAAAAATACCAATACGTTCTAGATAATTAATCATTAAAAAGGCAATAAAATTAAATCGATGTTCATCTTTGATTATCATAAACAGTTGCAAATTTATTTCCCTAAAATAAGCTAAGTTTTCATTTCATTTTCAATAGCTTCAAAATGCACAGGTTTTAAATTTGGAAATATTCCTTGTCCAAATGTGGCAAAAAAAAAATGTAGGGCAATCTAAAAGACTTAGAACTATTAGCTATGTATTATCCAAAAGAGGGCAGTTAGATGGCACAGTGGATAGAATGCTGGCCCTGAAATCAAGAAACCTGAGTTCAAATCTGACCTTGGATACTTACTAGCTGTGTGACCCTGGGCAAGTCACTTAACCTCCTTTGCCTCAGTTCCCTCATCAGTAAATGAGCTAGAGAAGGAAATGGCAAACTACTCCTGTCTCTTTGCCAAGAAAACCACAAATGGGGTCATGAAGAGTCAGATATGACTGAAACAACTGAATAACAAATCCAAAAGAACTCAATTACATAATTCTAACATCTTTAAATAAATAAGCAATATTTTATGCAAGAAAGTTCTAGGAAAAATGCTATTCAAAGAAGAAGAATGTTATAATGGAATGAACACTGAATTTAGTGTCAGAAGTGCATTTGAATCCTGATCCTGCCATTTACTAAATCCTTCATGCGTCAGGTTCCTCATATATAAAATGGAGATATTAACACCTGTGCTACATACCTCATAGGGATGCTGAGGAAAGTGCTTTTTAAACCATAAAATACCATGAAAATATCAGCTTTATAAATGTCAGCTAAACATATAAAGTTGGTGCTACTGACCTACCATTATAAGATTACTTAAGGCAGAGTCTTTGAATTTTGTACAATCCATTCATATTCTGTTGCTTCTTCCTCTATATGGTTATCTTGGATTAGAAAAGCAGTCTGTGACCATTCAACAGTGATCAGCTAACTAATTCATTGAATATCTTCTCTTCATTAGCATTGTCCTAAATGAATGCAGTAACCAGATACTGACATACAGTTTATGACCCTCTGAGTTACTCATAACACCATGGTGGTGGATATTGTGGTTTGAATTGTCTTAGGTATCTCATCATAGATACCATGGCCATAGGTGGTACCATTACTTATAAAATGTTCTCTAATTCCAAATACCATATGGGTGGAGAAAGGGTTCAGAATTTAGACTGGGTTTAGAATCTCCCTGTGCTGCCATTTCTCTTTGTACATGTCTCAAGCGGTACAAAGAGTTGGGGGAATTAGAAGAGGCAATAGCACCAGGAGCTGTCCTTGGTAAAACCCAAGGTTTGTACTTGAGAGATGAAGAGGGGATTTCTAGTGGAAAAGAACAGCTCACTCATATAATGAATATTTCATAGGATCGTAAGACCAGAGATCTGTAATTGGAAAGCACCTTATAGGACCTCTAGTCCAACTCCCTCCCTATTAGATTTTTAGTTCTTTGCAGGCAGGAACTGTTTCTCGCTCTATTTGTACTTCCAGTGTTTACCACAGTGCCTGTACACAGAATGTTGTTGTTCAATCATTTTTCAGTTGTGTCTGATTCTCTGTAACCCCATTTTCTTGGCAAAGATACCAGAGTGGTTTGCCATTTCCTTTTCTAGTTCATTTTACAGATGAGGAAACTGAGTCAAACAGGGTTAAGTGATTTGAACACAGGAAGAACAGTCTTCCTGGCTTGAGGCTGTGTCCTATCCAAGTGCCACCTACCTACCCTAGTGCACAGAGTAGGCACTTAATAAATGCTTATTGACTTGACCTAAAATAAGTGTAGGGTCAGGATTTAAACCTTGTTCCTCTGACTCCAAATCCAGCATGATTTCTACTGCACCATACTGTATCATTATTTATTACTGTAGCAACATGTATCATGTTTCTAACAATTGAAGCATTCACTATTTTATTTAAACTAATTCATACTTAATTTTATTTAAACTAATTCACTTAATTTTATTAATCATTAAATTTATTTAAGCTAATTCATATTTAAATGAGTGATATACAAAAAGTTCATAGGCACCATTATCCTTACCATTAGTGCTTCGTGTAAAATATAGGCAATTATAAGTTCACTCATTCTTTCTCCTCTCTTCAAAAGTCCTTTCACAAGATCGGTCACTGATCCTCCATTGCACAGCTACCAAAAAAGAAAGCCCACTAATAGTTAAAGGTTCAAGTGAAAAGGAGGAATGTTACTCAGTTTTTATATAAGATTCTGTTGAACAATAAAAAAACTGACTTTTTCATTTGCTAAAATTGCTTTCAAATGCTATCTGTTTTTTTTAAGTTGCTACAGAAAATAGGAAAAAATTGAAAAGAGCAACCTATACTTGTGTGCAATTTCAGTGTGTTACAAGAACATAGGCTTCCAGACTGTCACTTAGAGATATGAATTTGTTTTTAAGGATACTCTCTAGAAGCACTGGCCAACTTCTTAAAGTCTAGGATAAGCACAGTGGCTCCACAAATCATTCCTACAGTTTCAGGTTCTGAAATTTAGACTCACCATTGATTTTAGATTTTATAATTGAGTCCAGAATAACATATGAATTCATCGCACAAATGACAATATATTTTACCAGTTTAAAAATCAGTCTCTTTCAACTTTAACTTGTTTGACAAGGAAAGCTTACAAATAGCATTTTTCAGAGACATGTACATAAAAATGCAAAATTCACAAAAATATTTATGACTGCTGTTGTCATCTTGTTCCTAAGCCATTAGTTTTCATGGAGGAAAGAACATGAATCTTAGAATTCAGAGACCTTACAGTATGTTTGAATTTTCATCTACTCAAGATTTCATCCAAATCATACAAGAACAGATGGAGTTCCATTAGGCTATCAAAGCACCTTACTTTGTCCTTGGCCTCAAATCTACCATTCTTATCTATCAAGGCCCCAGTCTTTCTTGTTCTCCTTCACATACTCTATTATGCTAGTTCAGTCACTGTACCTCAAACATATCTCATTCTTACCCACCTCTGTATCTTTGTTCATGTTCCATGCCTAGAATGTTTCTGAGTTGTTTCAGTCATATCTGGCTCTTTTTGACCCCATGTGAGATTTTCTTGGCAAAGATACTGGAGTGGTTTGCCATTTCCTACTCCAGCTCATTTTACAGGTGAGGAAATTGAGGCAAACAGGGTTAAGTGACTTGCTTAGGGTCACTCAGCTACTAAATGTCTGAGGCCAGATTTGAACTCAGGAAGATTATTTTTCTTGATTCCAAGACCAGTGTTCTATTCACTGAGAAACCTAGCTTCCCAGACCTAGAATACCTTTGATTGTCTATGCTTATGGAAAGAGAGCCTACCTATCTTTTAAAGCCTAGCTCAGGTGCGACATGCTTCTATGAAACTTTATTGACACACTCAGGTAGAAATGATCCCTTGCTTTCCTAATTTCATAGCACTGGGTATTCATCTTGTGCAGTTGCCATGCAATTGAGTGAATGAAATAACCATTTATTGAGTGCTTACTATATGTTACATGCATACACATTACCACTAGACTATAAACTTTGGAAGGCAGGGGCTCATTTTTACTAATTCTTATGTCTCCCCTAGCACCCTATGCTGAAGATTGCACATGGGATGTGCTTAAAAGTTTGTTGAATAAAACTCCAGGGCCTATGTTTCATGAGAACAATGAAGAGGGAAATCAAACATAGGCCTAATCTTTCTACAAGATATTAGAGAGTTCAGTTCTGACCTTTAGGGCAATTCAAACCAAAGCTGACAGTTTAATATTCATAAGGTACCTTCCTTCAGTTGGCAGTGGGATGTGCTGCCCTGAATTCCAAGATAAGCCTTTTACTCTGCTGCAGGAATATTAATGCCTTTTTAGCTGGTATGAAAAAGGAATTACAAAGTCTTAAGACTCTCAGGGAGATGTCAGAGGCCATGCCCAAACCAAAATGGGGTAAGAGTCTCAAAATATCCCAGAAGGAGTTATAAAGCCTATGTGAAAGATGTCTAGTGGGGGGCCTCTCACTACATCTTGAGGTGGTTGATTCCATTTTCTGAGAGCTTTAATTGTTAGAAAGTTCTTCCTTCTATCAAGCCCAAATTTGCCTCCTTTGTAACTTCCTCCCATCATTTCAAGTTCTGCCTTTTGGAGTCAAGTAGAAAAAAATCAAATCCCCCTTTCATATGGTTTCTTTCATGTTCTTGTGCTTAATAAAGTCCTTCTTAAGTGTGACATCCAGAACTGATCACAATACTCCATATGTCACTTGAAAGGTATAGTATAACTGGCTATCTCCTTAGTCCTAAACACTATATGACTCCCTATGCAGCCCAAAATCACATTAATTTCCTTGGCCATCATATCATACCATTGACACATATAGGCTTTTAGCCCAGGAAAATTCCCAGATAATTTTCAAAGTGCTGTCAGTCTATATCTCTGTCATTCTCTATTTGTGAAAGTGATTCTTTGGATTCATTTACAACTTTTCATTACTTGTATATGAGCTTATTCAATTCAGTTCAGCATTCTAACCTTTCAAGATCTAGGGGATTGTATTATCTAATGTGTTAACTATCCTTTCTAGATTTGTTATCTGTAAATTTGGTAGCCACATCAATTCTGTCTTTATCCAAGTCACTGAATGAAACTCTTAAATAGCACAGAATCAAGTGCAGGTTTATAGTAGGGACATTATCTTTCCAAATTGATGATCAACAATTAATGACTGTTCTTTGGTCTAGTTGAATGACTAGAATCTACCTATCATACTGTTGTCAAGGTTATATCTCTCAATCTTGTCCACCAGATCAGTACAGAGCAACTTGTTAGAAGATGCTTTGCTAAATTCTAGACAAACCATATCTATAGAATTCTCCTGATCTATCAGTAACACTATCAAGATAAGGAAATGAGGTTTATCTGGTTTGCCTTTCTTTCAAAGATCACATTGACAGAAAATAACAAACCACATCCATCAGTTGTTTCATTATTTTGGGATATAATTTACCTGGTGACAAACTCATGAAGGCTAATTTTTTTTTACTGTCTCCCTACTTGGGCATCAACACTTTATTAGCTATTTTTCTTCTTTCTTTCTCAGGCTTGGGGCTGGAAAGGTAGTTGGGAATTAGATTGTAAAGGGATTTAAATGTCAGGATAAAGATGGATTTTGTATTTTTATCCTAGAGGCAACTGGGAGTCACTGAACATATAAGGACAGACATGCCCAGATCTATGTTTTAGAAATAATTTGGCAGGAGAGAAAAAAAGCATTTGTGGGCTATTGCAATATTCCAGGTGATAGGTAATGGGGGCCTGAACTTGGGGGATGGCCATGGGATTGAAAAAAAATGAAATTAAGATATATGGTAGGGACTTGATTGATTATGAGGATAATGGAGAGGAAAGAGTCAAGGATGGCTCAAATTACAAGCCTAGTAAAAGTATAGTGCTTGACAGGAATTGGAAAGTTTGGAGGAGGGTAGATTATATTAAGATTAAAATGCCCATGGGATTTCCAGGAAGATATGCCCATAAGATACTTGGTCATGCAAGGCTGGACCTCCAGTAAGCTGCATAGAGATAATATTTGAACCCAAAGTAACTTATGAGAACACCAAGACAGAGGGAATAAAAAAAGAGGCCATAGATGGACCTCCAGGGGACATCCACAATTAGGAGGTGGGAACAGCATTGTGCTGATGGTCTAACAAAAGAGAATGAGATGGAATGAGCAGAGAGGTAAGAGGAAAAATCAAAGAAAATACCCAAAAGGAGAGTTTGGTCAATACTACAGAAGGGTGGAGAAAGATGAAGACTGAGAAAATGGCTTTGGATTTAGCTTTTAAGAGATTTTTGGTAAGCTTGGAGAGAGCTGTTTTATTCAAGTGGTAGTGTTAGAAGTCAGACTATAAGGGACAGAAACATGAATACAAGGTGAAGAAATTGAAGCAACAAGAGAAAATGAACCTTTGTTGGTCTGTGACTCTGAAGGGGAGGAAAAATAGGGTAAGAATTTGAAGGGATAACAGGGTCAAGATAAATTGTTGCTGGGTTTTTTTTTTCAGGATTAGGGAGTCCTAGGCATATGTTTAGATGCTGGAGAGGATAAGAAATTGAAGATGAAAGAAAGAGAGGTAATGATTGAAGAAGTAAATTTCTGGAGGAGACAGAAGGTAATGGGACCAAAAGCAAAAGTTTGAAAGTCTTTTTTTGTTTGTTTTTGGTTTAGTTTTATAATTCCTACATTAGGAACATAGCAATTCTTTTTTCCTATTCTTCAACTCCTTAATATTTGGTTGTTATAGCATTAGTTTAGAAATAAAACAGGCTATTGAAAAAAGTCAATAGGACACTGATGTAAAACATAAAAATCGAGAAAGAATAAGATGCCTCAGCCTATCTCTATGGCATGACCTTGAAAGAGCTAGGATAACATTGCTTAAAGATGAGTTGAAAGGCACTGTATAATTTCCAATCCAATTTTATTTTTTCTGGAAGCAACTCTTGTTTATTTGTGACAAGTTGGTGTCAGGTAAAAACCAAATGACATGAGTTTCTATTTATTCCATCTAGTGAATTTCAGGCTTTGTTTGATCTGCTGATGTGTCAGTCAATGATATTTAAGTCGGAGATATTTAAGATGCTTGCTGTTGCTAAATCTCAGAGGTATAAAGTACCTTAGAAGCCCTCTAATCCAACATGAAGCTGATACAGAATCTTTTATTTTAATTGTGGGACATTTGTGAAAAGGGTTTAAAACTATAAAAAGAAGAATATAAGATGAACACAAGATACAAGATGTCCCAAAAGTCTTAGGTTAGTTTTAAGCTTTTGTAGCTTATGAATCTTATGATAATGAACTCTAAAGAACTATTCAAATTATTTTGGTCATACAAGCATATGCCACATAAAGCTTCACTAGTCAATATTTTACACTAGCCAAACCCTAATGTCATGTAGTAAAACCATATGAAACATCATTTAGCCAATCAATTAATGACTATGTAAAAGTGCCTATACTGTGCTAAGTACTGGGGGAAACAGTCCTTGGCCTTAATGAGCTTACATTCTATTGGTCCAGCTGTCCATTTATATCACTGTTCTTACAAAATTAACTGTTCCTGAGAATGTTGTTTCATCAAGCATTCTGTTTTCAAGGAACCAATTATTAATATAGGTGGGACTTGTCTTGAACTTTGTACCCAGTACTGGTTGAAATTAGTAAGCTATTAGGCATGGCTTGGAAATTTTGTTATGCAGAATTTTTCATTATACTGGCATTTATAGCAAAAATATGGGCCTGTGATAATTTTTAAAAATATATTCACATGGTCCTGAGAATAAAGAAGCACTTAGGAGGAAAAGCATTTCCAAGAAAGATAGACTTTGAGTCAGACTTTGAAAGAAGGAAATGTGTTGGATTGTGAGGGAGGCATCTTGTCCTTTTGTCCCCCCCAGAACTGAAGAAGTGCAGAAAGACAAAGTGTCCTTCAATATACTCAGACTTTAAGGAAAGAGAGCTTTTGCAAAAGGAGGAAAAAGCTTAGAAAGAATCCAAAGAATAGGGAGAACTATCAAGAATAGAGTAGTCATAAATCTTAAGTTTCCAGGCAACCAGCCCCTAACTACTTCTACATTTGGGGTGAGAATTGTAAAGGTTAGGAAAGTACATTTTGCAACCCTCACCAGACAGTAAATTAAACTCAGGTCATTACCACATTTATACATGAACTCAATAGAGTTTTGAAAAATGAGTAGCAATGACAGGAAATGTTTAGAAAATTCAATTTTAACAATTGTTTCTTAATCACTTACTATGAAAAAGGCCCTATTCTAGTCCCTGAGAATACAGAGACAAAATGTAAGAGTCCCTGCTCTCCAGGAGTTTTCATCCTATTGGAATATAAAATAATGTAAGGCAAATATAGAATGAGGAGATTTACTGTCCTTTCCCATGTATGATGCACTTTAAAACTTCGTTGCCCCTGACATAGTGTATAGCATATGAATGAAACTGAATACTTGGTATACAACAAACTCCCTCTCATAAGGAAGATGAACTGAAGTCATGCCAGAAAGTACCATGGAGGAAAGTCAAGGCAGCACTGCACAGCACACAGTTAAGGATCTGAGTTCAAATTTTGCCTCTGATGTTTACTTATATGACCAAGCTACTTAACCTCCCTGGGTTTCAGTTTCTTTGACTGCATAATAAGAGGGTCAGACTAGGTCCAAGATCCCTTCTAATTCTGGTTATATAATCCTAGGAACAGTTGTCTGAGAAAGGTGGAGCTAAATGAGGATGGTGGTAGTAGGGTAATTTGGGAGAGATGATCATTTCACCTTTGGAAGCAAAGCAAAGTTCTGTTGCTGATGAGCATTTCCCATGAGGGCAGGGATAATGAATCCTGATTTCCTTAATAAACTCTGTATTTCATTTCTCACATTTCAAAACATTATTCTGCGAAGGGGTTCTGAGTAACTAGACTCAGGGTTCCAAGGTTAAGAACCCTTGGATTAGATAGTCTTAATATAACTTCCAGCTTTAATTCTATGAACCTACAAATAAAATGGAACTTTGTCTGTGTGCTTCAAATGGTCAGAAGTATAGGGACTAGGAGAAGAAGGCATTGGGCTATGCAGCTAAGCAACTAATCCTTGAAGCTACTAGTCAGAGTTCTGTGGAACCAATACATAGATGACATTCATTCAATTTCTCGGCAAGGCTCAATGGCCCTAAATTTTTAAGGGACATGGGAAAGCAACCAAGACAGGAAGGGAGCCTAGAAAAGTCAGCAATGATAACAAGTGAAGAAAATGGTGTAGCCACCCAGTTTTTTCAGATATAAATACATAGATCCTTTAGGTTCTCCTCCTTGGGGAACAAAGTTGACTCAGGGATCCTGAAGGCCATGGTAGATCACCAACTTTGCCACAGTGTACCTAATTGGAAAGGTTTCCAAGACAGGATCAGCAGCCAGGCTAAGTGTGGAGAGGCTTGTTGTTAGAAGGTTGGCCATTAGTTGATGTATTTTTTATTACAACAATTCATGAAGACCAGCAACTTCCTACTTCAGTGGTATCAGTAGTAATGAACTATATTATGTGTGGGAGATATTTGAAAATCCCTTCATTCTACGTTTTCCTTGCATTCTTCCAAATTTCAATAGAATGGAAACTCCTTGGTGTGATTTGAAGGTGAAGATCATCCCTGCTCCAGATTTGGAGTCAGGAAGATCCATCTTCCTGAGTTCAATTCTGGCCTCAGACACTTCCTAGCTGTGTGTCCCTGGGCAACTCACTTAACCCTATTTGACTCAGTTTCCTCATCTATAAAATGAGCTGGAAAAAGGAAATGGGAAACCACTCGAGTATCTTTGCCAAGAAAATACCAAATAGAATCATCAAGAGTTGTACACAACTGTAATGATAAAACAACAAAACTTAGAACGCCCGTAGATGGCCACAGCACTAATATTAGTCACGGTTATCACTAGCAATGATGACTTTTTAGCAAAAGTACAAAACCTAAATGGATCAGTGAATACAAATACAGAAAAGGAAACAAACAGAAACAAAGCAAAATGTCTTAAGTGCATATTCATTGCTAGAAGACGTTTAAGAACTATTAATTCCCCAAGATGACTTTCCATTATCTAAGCCAATTAAGATAGCAATTTCCTACATATACTCTGCAATTAGTTTTATATTCTTCTAATTATATTAGTTAAGATTTCATATAAGAAATGCAGCACAATTATAATAGGCATTTTATTGAAGATGGTATATTTCTACCATACTTCACCTTAAAAATCTACATTTCTTCAGCAAAAGCCATCAAGTGTCTCAAATGTAAAGCAGACTTTTATAATGTACATAAAGCCATTATTTGGGGCTGGCTTGTTGAAAAAAGAAATTATGAGCAAATATCTTCCCTCTACTTACAGTTGACAGACAATTTTAATCTCTCAGACCAAGCATATTTCTAAGGACATTTGAAATTCTAAGTCATTAATTTGGGCCAAGGCCAATCCACATACAAGAATGTTCAATAGTAATGCTATTTTATCTAAAAATCATGAAACTAGTGCATTTCAATGAATGCTGTTTCTTTTGAATTTCATATATGGTCATAAATCCCTAAATTCTAGAAGGATATGGGAACCACTTATACACAGGCAGAGCTATGCTTAGATTCTACTCTCCCAGGGGTCAGCATTGCTCAAACCTGCAATAATTGTCCTACCCAAGAAGGGCTAGCTCATTTATGATGGTTTGCCTTACCATGTTACTGTGAGTAGTCTGAGCTGCCTGAATGGGGACCCAGCCAGTTGGGTAATTCAGCTAGTCCTCTCTCTCTGCCTTTTCCTCTCCCCCTCCCTCTCCCTCTCTACCTCTCCAAAGGAAGGTAAATTTTGATGGCTGAAAGCTGCCCAGGTAATTTGAGGTTTACTG
>NW_027185777.1:17974202-17998408 GCF_028583685.1 Petaurus breviceps papuanus | reverse complement strand
AATGTAAATAGTGACTGTTTCTCTTTTGGCCTGTAACCCTGAAGGTCTTCCCCTCAGTTTGATTTATTTTTAATTGAACAGGCCATCCCTTGATGAGCTTCTTAGAGGCCTATTATTATCTTAGAGGCACTCAATGGGCATTACCTCACTTAAGGTGAGAACCTGAAAAGACCTTAGCCTATAAGGCCCAGGGTCTCCCATTGCATCCTGGTCCATCTCCAGTCATCCCTATGAATATCTGGACACTGGACCCATGTGACTCTGGAGGAGAAAGTGAGGCTTTGCATAGCCCTCCCTCACTCAAATACAAGTCAACTGCAAGTCATGTTATGATCTCCCTGATGTCATGGGTCCTCTTTGAAAATGAAGGACAAACACAATCTACAGAATAACGGACTTTAGGCAGAGTAAAGGTAGTTGTAGGAAAAAGACAAAAAAAGGAACCAGGAATAAGTGGGAGTGGGTGAGGCATGATTAAATTCAAAATGCATTTTTAAGTGTTACTGTGTGCTGTTGAGGATCTTCCACTGGGTCCAAGATTACTAAAACCTCAAAGGAACAAGATGGATTATAATTTTGTCTCTACTATAGTCTCATTGTATGGTTATGGTAAGAAAATAAAGCCTTATCTTAAAAAATTATAACTCAGTTTAAGAAAAGCTTTCTGTTTCATTTCTAAATGTTTTATGGAATATTCTGAACATGAATACTGATTTGCTAACTTTTACTAGCTAAAGGGAGATAGGGAATAATAGGAAAGAAAAGCTTCTGTCTGTGTGTGTGAATCTCTTTTTCTCTCTTTTCACTTTTACTATGTTGGTTCAGCTTATTCATGAGCAATTGATACTTTTCCAATTATATGTGTGTGTGTTTGTGTGAAGAATGTTTTGTAATTGTGTTCATATAATTTCTATATGTGTTTTGGGAGGTAGACTCTCTAGTGCTTTACCTAGTTGGTAGTTATTTTAAATGCAATTTATCTTTTCCTCCTGGGTTTTGTTGGTAATATACAGAAATGCTGATGATTCATATGGGTTTATTCTATGTCCTCCAACTTCGCTGAAGTTAATAGTTTTGGTTACTTTTTGAGTTGATTTTCTAGGTTTCTAAAAATAAACCTACATATATCATCTGCAAATAGTGGTAGCTGTTTCCTCATTGCCCATGCTTCTTCCTTTAATTTCTTTTCTCATCTGGTTTCTATAGTTAATATTTTCAGTACAATGCTGAATAGTAATGGTGATAATAGACTTCCTTGATTCACCCCCGATCTTTTCAGAAAGGCTTCTAGCACATCCCCATTACAGATGATTCTTACTCTTAGGTTTAGATAGATATTACTTACCATTTTAAGGTCCATTTATTCCTATGCTTTCTAGCATGTTTTTTTTTTTAACAGGAATGGGTATTGTATTTTTTCAAAAGTTTTTTTTCTGTCTATTGAAATAATTATATGATTTTTGCTAGGATTTTTTATTAATATGGTCAATTATGTTTATACTTTTCCTAATATTTAACCAGCCCTACATTCCTGGTATAAATCTAGCCATAGTATATGAAATTTGTAACATATTTCTGTATTATCCTTGCTAAAATTTTATTTATCGTTTTGTATAAATGTTTATTAGAGAAATTGATATAGTTTTTGTTCTCTGTTTTGACTCTATGGATTTCGGTATCAAGATGATAGATAGGTTGTAGATGGAATTTGGTAACATTCCTTCTTTACTAATGTTTTTCTTTTTAAATAAATTTATTATTTATTTACTTTTAAAAACTTTTTTCTTTTTAAATTGAATACCAAATTCTCTCTGTCTCAGTCCTTCCCTCTCCCCCTCCCCCATACTGAGAAGGCAAATAAAACAAAATTAATTATACATATGAAATCATGCAAAACATATTTTCATATTAGTCATATCTCAGAAGAAGAAAGCAAAAAAAAAAACCCCATATACTTCAATTTGCATTTAGAATTCATCAGTTCTCTCTCTAGAGGTAGAAACCATTTTGCATCATGAGTCCTTTGGAATTGTCTTGGATCATTGTATTGATCAGAGCAGTCAAGTCTTATATAGTTGATAGTCATTACAAAATTGCTCTTACTGTACACAATGATCTCCTAGTTCTTCTCACTTCACCGTGCATCAGTTCCTACAGGTCTTATCATTTTTTCCCCCTGAAACCACATCCCTACTGTCATTTCTTTTTTTTTTCCTTTTTGGAGGGCAATTGGATTAAGTAACTTGCCGAAGGTTACAAAGATAGTTTTTTTGTGTGGGTGTTAAGTGTCTGAGGCTGGAACCAAACTCAGGTCCTCCTGACTCCGGGGCCAGCGCTTTAGTCACTGCGCCACCTAGCCACCAACCTCCTGTCATTTCTTATAGCATAAAAGTACTCCATCACAGTAATATGCCACAACTTGTTCAACCATTCTGCAATTGATGAGCATCCTCTCAATTTTGAATTCATTGCCACCACAAAAAGAGCTGCTATAAATATGTATATATAGGTCTTTTCCCTTTTTCTTTGATCTCCTTGAGGTACAAACCTAGTAGTGGTATTGTTGGGTCAAATGGCATGTACAATTTTATCACCCTTTCGGCAAAGTTCCAAATTATTCTCTAGAATCTTTGGACCAGTTCACAACTCTACCAACAATTTATTAGTGTACCTGTTTTCTCTCATCCCCTCCAGCACTTGTCATTTCTGGTAAATGTGAGGTGGTACCTCAGAGCTATTTTAATTTGCATTTCTCTAATCAATAGTGATATATAGTACTTTTCCATGTGACTATAGATATCTTTGATTTCTTCTTTTGAAAACTGCCTGTTTTTTTTGGAGAGTGACTCTTAGTGTATAAACTTGACTTATTTCCCTACATATTTGAGAAATGATGACTGTATCAGAAAAACTTGTTGTGAATTTTTTAAAAAATTACTTCCTTGTCTATGGCACCTTTCAGCAAAATGTAGTTTCTCTGATCATCTCTTTTATTAGGTAGATTTTTGCTTTTCCTTTGCCTGAGATCATTATTGTTACCCTGCCTTATTTTTTATTCTAGCTGAAGCATAATAGATCCTGCTCCAGCCCCTTATTTTAACTCTATGTGTATATATTACTGTTTTGTGTGTTTATTGTAAATACATGAATCAATGGATTCTGGTTTCAGTGAGGTTCAAGTGTTGCTTGCTTCCCCTAATACTGCCATTCATTGTATAAACTCTTCCTTTTGTGCCCCATTTAAGTGAGATAATTTCCCCATTCTTCCTCTCCCTTCCCTCCTCTCCCTCTTCCCTCTTCTTCCATTCTTATTTTGAAATCATCCTAATATAACAGAATCTTACCTAGGTCTTTGGCATAATTAGACTCCCTCTAAGACCTCTGACAATAATAAAGATCTGGGATGTTACATATATTATTTCCCCATAAAAGAATGTAATTGGTTTAACCTTGTTTAGTCTCTTAGGATTTCTCACTCAAGTTTAGCTTTCTATGCTCCTCAAGTATTGTTTTCTATTCAACTGTGGTCTTTTTTTTAAACCAGGAATACTTGAAAACATTCTATTTCATTAAATTCCCACCCCACCCCTCCCAAGGATTATACTCAGTTTTGCTGATTAGGTTATTCTTTGTTGTAAATCCTAGCTCCTTTGCCTTCTAGAGTATCATATGCCAAGCCCTTCGTTCCTTGCTGTTAAATCTTTGTGATCTTGATTGTGGCCCCATATTTGAATTGTTTCTTTCTGCCTGCAGTACTTTCTCCTTGACCTGGAAGTTCTAAATATTTTCATTTTGGGGTTTTTCTCAGGAGGTCACCAGTGTATTCTTTCAATTTCTACTTTGCCCTCTGGTTCTAAGCTATCTAGGCAGTTAAAAAAATAATTTCTTGCAATGTGATGTCTAAACTCTTTATTGTTCTTGTTTGGTTTTCAGGTAGCCTAATGGTTTTCAAATTTTCTCTCCTTTATATATTTTCCAGTTGGGTTGTTTCTCATATGAGATATTTGACATTTTCTTCTATTTTCTTAGTCTTTTGACTTTGTTTATATAATTCCTTAAATTATTCACAGTCATTAGCTTCCATTTGGCCAATGCTCTCTAGTCCTGCATCATCACCTCATATCTTTTGGATATCTGGAACTGGCTTCCAGATGGCTTCCATAGGCTTCTCAAATTCAACATGTACAAATAAAACTCATGATATTCACCCCCAAGCCCCATCATCCTCTTTCCAAACTGCCTTTTACTGTCAAGGGAACCACCATCCTCCCAGCAGTATAGGTCTGCAGTCTCCATGTCATCCTTCACTCATCACTCTTACTCAACCCACATTTCCAATTCATTGTCAAATTGGGTTATTTCTACTTTCTTATTTTTCTTTTTAAAAAATCATATCTATGATTTTGCATATGTCTCTTTTTCTCTTTTCATAATCCACAACTGCAGTTCAAGTTCTCATGGTCTCTCCTGAACTATTTCTTCCTCTTTTTTTTTTTTGCTTTTTGGAGGGCAATTGGGGTTAAGTGACTTGCCCAAGGTCACATGGCTAGTTTTTGTGTTAAGTGTCTAAGGCCGAATTTAAATTCAGGTCCTCCTGACTCCAGGGCCAGTACGCTATTCACTGTGCCACCTAGTTGCCCCCTCTCCTGAACTATTTCAATAGCCTTCTGGGTAGGTACCCTGCCTCAAGTTTTTCCCTACTCTAATATATCCTCCACTCAGTTTTCAAAGCGATTTTCCTAAAGCACAGGTCTGGTGATATCATGTCATTGTTTAATAAATTCCATTGGTTCCCTATCTCTTCCAGGTTCAAAATACAATCTCCCTTGTTTGGCATTTAAAGTTCTTTAAAACCTGCTCCCCTCTACCTTTCCAGCCTTCTTATGCATTATATCCCCACACAAACTATGAACCAATCACACTGGCCTGCACTAGCACAAGACACTCCATCCCCTATCTCTGTGTCTTTGTATTGGCTGTCCACTGTATCTGGAATTCCTGACCTCTTCAACTCAGTCTCTTGATTTTCCTAGTTTTCTACAAGGATCAGCTCAAACCTAATCTACTGAAGGCCCTTCCAAGTTCTTCTTCAGTCTCCTTTCCTCCCATAAGACTCAGTTGCTAAAGTCTTCTTTCCATCTAATCTACATTTATACCTTGTATGTATATGGTATTGTCTCTTCCCATTAAAACATAAGTTCCATAGATCAGGGACTCTTTTTTTTGGGGGGGGGGTTCTTTGTATGTTCAGCACTTTTTATAGTACCTAGCACTTAGTAAGTGTTTCATAAATGCTCATTGACTGACAATACTTGACTAGATTTATGCTTAAAAAAAGAGAGAAAGAGAGGGAGAGGCAACTTGAAATGGACAAATGCCTAGCTTTGGGGTTAGGAGGAACTGGGTCTAAGTTTCCTCTGAGAAATTCTGGTTATATGACCATAGGCAATTTACTTAACTTCATAGTGCGCCACCTGCATTAATGGAAGGAGTTTCCATACCAGAAGGCTACCTCCAAATAAAATTGCAAGTTTAGATTTACCTTCTCTCCTCTTCAATTAAAAAGTAAATAAGCCCATGTAAGTATGAACATCTTTATACAATGTACCCTTCAATTGTTATAAAACTATCCAAAGTTCTATGTCTGAATACTCAGCAAGTTACAAAAGAATAAATTCTCAATTTTCCTCAATTTCCCTTCAATGAAGGGATGAGTGACAGAGGCAATTTAAAATGGAAAACAATTTGAAAACTATTTCCCCTTGCTTTTTAAATATCATTATATTTCCAACTGTGTATAATATCCTAAGAGAGAAAACAGGTAAGCAAGAGTAGAAACTTGACTGAGGAAAGAACTGAGAAACTGAAAATTTTCCACAACCTAAACCATTCCAGCCTGATTCAACTGCTCCTGCAGCCAACTTATCAGATGGCTTTCTTCTCTGTCTACGTGTCCTTGGGGTGGTTTACAGTAAAGGGTCAAGATTCCTGTTCCATGTCAAGGTTCTTATCTCTTCGGCAATCTGGTGAAGCCCATGGATAGATCTCATCCCAGAATCATTTTTACATGCATAAAATTAAACACAGTTGACTACAGAGGAAGCTAATTATATTGAAATAAAGATGTTATCTTTTCCCATCCAATTTCATGGACACTCCCTTCCCAATCCCATTAAGTGAAAGTAAAAAAGAAAAGAAGGAAATAATGGATATTAGTTATTAAACCAAATATGGGCACAAACTATTAAACTTAAAAGCAAATATTGGATCCAAAGACACCATGTCCTACAGTAAAAGCTCTTTAATTCTAACTCTCTAAATTCAAAATTTGTGATCATCAGGCTAGTTTTGGGTTGATGTTCCCCTTTGTTCTACTGATGCTACAAAGTGTTTTCTAAGTAAATGTACACATAATAAAAAATAAACCTTAATGAGTGATATGGAACTATTTCTATTTTTAAAAGCAGGTACAAAAGAGTCAAAATTATCTGAAGCCATAAAAGGGGGACTCTTCACTCAGTCACTCTGTAATAGAAAATCCCTTCATTTTCCCCCTTAATGAAAATTGCATCCAGGTGAAGGAGCGAGCTCTGCCACACTTCAGCCAAGCACTATTAAAAATCCACCAAGACAGACTGAAAAGGAGATTTGTAATGGGAAGACTGAAAAACCCTTAAGTACAGCTTTGAAACACAATGCTATAATAGACCTCTAATGTTCTCTAATCAAACAAAACTGAAGTATAATTTTCCAAAACCAGAGCTACCACAATTAAATGACTGAGCAACGCTGGGACAAAATTCTATACTAAGACTCTATTCATACATTTAAAAGACAAGGTATCTTATAACAAATGATGAAAAGCAACTTACATTGGTACTGTATTTAAATTTTCCAAATGCATGTGGATTTTTCACCATATTTAGAGATAAGCTGTCTTTTTCCTTCCCTCAGGTTTGTGAATAAAAATCAAATGAGAATAAGGATCGATTAATTTCTAGAATTTATAGCCATGATTTTTGACTAGCTCTTACCTACTTTATAAAAGTAAGCTAATGTTTGTAATGTGATTTGCTAACTTTAAAGTATTACAAATGCTAGTTAGTACTATGAATAGGGAATGGTTTAAAATATCCTTTCTCTACCACTATCCCAACACTTGCCTCATTCTGATGGCTAAAGAATGTCATTCATTTCTTTTTTTTTTTTTTAAAGCAATCGGGGTTAGGTAACTTGCTCAAGGTTACATGGCCAGGTGTTTCTGGGTGGGTGCTAAGTGTCTGAGCCCGGGATTCGATCTCCAGGTCTTCTCAACACTGGAGCCGGTGCTCTTAGTCGCTGTGCTACCTGGCCGCCCCTGAATGTCATTCATTTCACTTAAAGTTCTTACAACCTTTAGTTGGTCTAGAAACATCCCAGATTAAGTCCTCATATCTGGTTTCAGATTGATAAATTTACTTCTAATGCAACAGTATGGCTGGGAGGAGATATTAATAGAGGGAAGAGAGAAGATGGATATTGACTGGGGAAGAAAGGAAGGGGGAGAGTAGGAGGTGCAGTAAACTCTACCAAGAGTTGGGGGAGAGACCCTGAAAAGGGAGTTAGAAGAGCACCAAAAACAGATATAATTTTATTTCTAGGGATAGTCCTGCACTCCCACCTATCTTTTCATTTTATTTTCACACTAATACATGGGAAAGAGTGACATTTATCTGACAAAACCTATTTTTCGGGGCGGCCATGTAGCACAGCGAGTAAGAGCACCGGCTCCAGTGTTGAGAAGACCTGGAGATCGAATCCTGGGCTCAGACACTTAGCACCCACCCACAAACACCTGGCCGTGTAACCTTGAGCAAGTTACTTAACCCCAATTGCTTAGGGGTGGCCAGGTGGCTCACTGAGTAAGAGCACCGAATCTGGGCTCAGATACTCAGCACCACACCCAGAAATAATAACTGGCTGTGTAACCTTGAGCAAGTTACTTAACCCCAATTGCTTAAAAAAACAAACAAACCTATTTTTCACTGCAGCTAGATATGTGTATTTTTAATTGTTACCCTATAAAGGACTTTGAAACCTGATGGAAGATAACATTTTTATATGCTGCATGTTCTAAATTCTTCTTGTTTTCTGAGCATTACAGGTTGAGAAGTCTTTCATTAAGTACTTTAGGACCAAAAATTCTGGATTTCAGTGAAACACTAGCAATATATGGGTGCATTGGTAATTTTTCCACTAAATATTTCTTTTTCACTCATTCAAGTAGAAACATTTATGGAATTCAGGTTAAATTACATATTGACACTTATCTGGATAAAAACATAAATTGATCAACTAATCAAGAAAAATTAAATAAGAGCTTGTTCTAGGCTCTGCATTAAGTGCTAAGGATACAAAACAGATATAAATCAGAAGATATGAAATGAATATAGAGTAGATAGAATATTTAGAGGAGATGGCATTAGCAAATGGTGGAACCAAGAAAAGTCTGGAAGAGGTAACATTTGAACTAAGACTTAAAGGAAGTCAAAGATTCAGAGACTGGGAGGGAGAACATTACAGGCTCAGCAAAAAAAAAAAAAAACAGAGTAAAGTCAGTGGGAAAGGATATAAAATATCATGTGTGAGGAATGTCAAGTAAGCCAGTATGGCCATTAGATTGTGTAGAGAGGAGTGAACTATGAGAAGATTAGAAAAGTAGCAAGGGGTCTCCTTGTGAAGAGTTTTAAATCCTAAAGAACTTTATGGACAAATAAGGTGTTATATTGGATAGAGTGTGGGAACTGGAATTAAGAAGACCTGAATTCAAGTGTGACCTACTTGTATGATCCTGGGCAAGGCACTCAACTGCTGTTTGTCTCAGTTTCCTCATCTGTAAAATGGGAATAAGAATAGCACCTATCTCCTAGGGTTGCTGTGAGGATCATATGAGATAATGATAATAAAGTGTTTAGCATAGTACTTGGCACATAGTAACTGCTATATAAATGTTAGCTGTTATTGTTGCTATTATTATTATTGTTGTTGTATCCTGGAAGGAATAGTTAGCCACTGGACTTTATCAAGTAGTGACATGGTTAAACCCATCATTTAGGAAAATCACTTTGATAGCTGAGTGGAGGATGTACTGAAGTGGGGAAAGACTTGAGGCAAGGAGACCATAGAGAAGGCAATAGTCCCCATGACAGGTGATGAGGTTTGGAACTAGGGAGTCCCTGCCATCCTTCAAACATTTGACCATGTGCTATTTTCTAGAGCAGCAGTTCTTAATGCATGGTACAGGGACTGTTGGGGGATCCCCAAGATCCTTTCAAGAGGTTTGCTAGGTCAAAACTATTTTCCTAATACTATAATGTTTCTAATTTGTTAAATATAAATAGATATAATTCACATAAATAATAGATCTTTGAGGAGGGGTCATCAATAATTTTTAAAAGTGTAAAGGAGTCCTCAGACCAAAAACTTTGAAAACTACCACTATAGAGGGAGTATAGCCTGATCTCTACAATAGCTAGAGCCCTTTTCCCAGAAGTTACTTTGCATTTATAATGTATTTGTTTTGTATTTAGTTTCCTGCTGCTTTTCCTCCAGTAGAATATAAACTCCTTGAGGGTAGAAACTTTCTTTTTTTGTTTTTCTGTCTCCTACACTTGGCACATAATAAGCACTTTAAAATGCTTATGGAACAAAGGAATCAAAAAAGTTTGATGTGTGAGAAAACTATGCTTACCAACAAAGTCCCTAGCCCTCCAACTACATTCTAAAAATAAGTTAGTGGACCATAGATGTAGAAATGGATATCTCAAATGACAACTAATTCAATTCGCTCATTTTATAACTGAAGAACTAAAGAGAAAGGAAGTTAAATTGCCCAAGACTACATTGGTAATAAGTAGATATTTGAACCCACATCCCCTGGATACAAATACAGCATTCATTTCAATCTAGCACACTGTCTCTTTATTTTTTGTGTCAATCTAGTGCTCTAATGTCCATGGACCATGGTCATCATAATCCCCTGTACTAACAATATCATGATTAGACTGCTCCACTTTCACAAGCCTTGAAGAAATATTGTTAAACATCATGGAATCATAGTATATGAGAAGATAACTCTAAATAAAAACACAACCTAGACATATAAGATCACATCATAAACAAAATAAAGATGAGGAAAAATTGCCTATCAGATTTATGGATAGCAGAAAAGTTCATGACTAAAAAAGGAACAGGAAAGATCACAGAAGATAATGTGAAAAATTTTTCATAAATAAAATTTTTAAAGATTTTGCACAAATCCAATAAATTATTATTAAAATGGAATCAACTTGTAAAAAATCTTTGCATTAAGTTTCTCTGATAAAGATTTCATTTAGAAGACATGTAATTCAATAATGATTCAAATAAATAAGAATAAGAGTCATCCCCCAATTAAAAAATGGTCTAAGCAAGGACATGGCAGTTCTGGAACAGGAAGTTCTAAGGGAAATTTTTCTTTATAAAAAAAAAATGCTCATGTCTATCATATTGGCAAAGATGGCACAAAAGGAAAATGACAAATATTGGAGGGGCTATGAAAAAATAGGAATATTAATGTACTGTTGATGACCTGTGAATATGTTACAATCTGGAATTCTGGAAAGCAATTTTGAATTACACACAAAAAGTTCTAAAGAGTGTGTACTTCAGATGCACCACAGTCATGTCTACCCCCAAAACACAAAGAAGAAAGAGAAAAAGGTCTTTTTGTTGTTTTGTTCTTTGGTAGTTTTCAGTCATGTCTGACTCTTCATTGCCCCATTTGGGGTTTTCTTGGCAAAGATACTAAAGTCGTTGCCATTTCCTTCTCCAGCTTATTTTACAGATGAGGGATCTGAGGCAAATAGGGTTAAGTGTCTTGCCCATGGTTACACAATTACTAAGTGTCTAATATTTATAGCAACAATTTCTGTGGTGGCAAAAAAAAAAACCCTGGAAATTAAAGGACTACTCAAAAATTGAATAATGGCTGAATAAATTATGATATCTATCACAGAATACTATTGTGAGAAATGAGGAAATAAGTGATTTCAAAAAGATGTGGACTTATATGAACTGACGATTCTGAGTGAAGCAAGGAGAACCAGAAAACTATTTATGTTATAATATTAATAGTACATAAATAAACAACTTTGAAGACTTTTATGAACTGATGAAGGATGAAATGAGCAGAACCAGGAGAACAATTTATATAATTGCAACAATTTTGTAAAAATAAAAAACTCTGAAAGCTATAGGAACTATGATCAATAAATATGACTATCATTCCAGAGGACTGATGATGAACCATATCATCTCCCTCCTGCTGAAAAAATAATGGATTTAGGATTCAGAATAAGACATATATATTTTTTGCATACAGCCAATAAGGGAATTTGTTTTGCTTGACTATTCATATTTGTTACAAGGAATTTGTTTCTCTTTTTCTTTTTTCCCTTAATGGGGCTGAGGTGAGAAGAAAAGAAAACATATTTTTATTAATTATAAAATAAAACTCTTTAAAACTAAAGAGGTTGAGAGATGGAATATTGCATACACTTTCAGACGAAGTCATTGTTTTGTGAGGTTTGCTTAATTATTTGACTTTTTTTCCAAGAGCACTCTTAGGAAGTGGGGATAATTTGGAAATGTCCATAAGATAAAAACAAATAAAAAAAGACCAAACAAAAACATTTCTGTACTGTTTCCTCTAACTTGGCCCCAATGCTAATAGCTTAGATTCAAATGAGTTAAGCAATCTATGTAGCAGTAATATATTCAACTTTGCTAAAAAGGTAGGAGGGAAAAAAGCACAATACTTTTCTAGTTAGCTTGGGCTTTGTTTGCTTTTGCTAAGTAGGAGTTTTAAATTTTAAGCTTGCATGCCATGTGAAATAATTATATGATTAACAAAGAGACCAGGTTTAGTTAAAAAGGAATGAATCACCGCTGATTAGGACCATGTTTACTATTTATACTCTGGTAGTTGGAGAAGAGGAATAAGGATTTAGAGCAGTATAATTTCATTAAAGAAACAAAATATGTATTTTTTTTAAAGGCACAGACATCTTGACCTTGATTTTCTTCTGAGCCCTAACTAAAATAATAATGACAATAGGAATGATAATGAAGATGATAATAAATTTCTAAAATGCCTCAGTGCATTCTGCCATCTTGTATAAGCATACCAATATGCAGCCTGTTATACCTGGGAGCCTGCAATGGCTGTTTGTTCTCTAGAAACATAAAAGAAATCACTCTGTCAATCACCTTTTTCCTGCAATTGTGTACCACCAGAAGCAACAAAATGCAAGATTATGATCTCAGCAAAACACAGAAGCCTATATTTACCCTGTCCACAGTATACTACGGGACTATGTGGATTTATTTTTACTCACTTTTTTTTTATTTCTCCCTTTCCCCCCCCCTTCCCTCTCCCCCTCCCTCTTCCCCTCCCTTTCCCCCTCCCCCTAACAGGCAAATATGAGCTTCTGAGATCTCTGAATGCCACCTTTAAGCAGGAAAATAAAAGAGCCACTAATAATCCATGGCATATGAAAGTAATACTTATTTGCTGTGAAAGCCATGGCCAATGATTTGAAATCTAGGTTTGAGAGCTTTTATGAGTGTTTACTGAATTTCAGAGCTTCCTAATGCCACCTGTGATTACAAGTCTTTGATCTTATTGAAAGAGAGATGATTCCAAAGAAAAAAATTGCTATAATTGGGAAGCAGCTAGAGAAACTGATGTAATTATTAAGGATGAATAAATCAGAGCTAAATCAGATGCATAATGGGCCACAGTGTACATGGTACCAGCATGACAGGAACAATTACAGTCTGTGTGGAATTTAGAGGAAACTGGCTTTTCTACCATATGACCTCTAGATCCAAAGCCAATATTTTTGGGGACCAGATGACCTTTCAGTTAATTACCAAGTGGCAAACAAGTCACTTTTCAAGTATTCCTTTTTTCATTATTGTTTTTGCTTTCAATTAATGAATAAGAATTTATTGAGCCTACTGTGTGCTCTATACTGGCGATATAAATATGAAAAAAATGAGATGTTCTTCATCATATATTTATGCAGCAATACACTGGGTGCCCATATCTCCCTCTCAGGGTTCTGGGGTACCTGAGAGGTCAGATGGGACTTTTGCCAATATATTCCCTCCACTGTTAACTCCCAGTAACAAGTGCCTCAGTTATACTCAACAATTAACATCAATTGGTTTTCTAAATAGGTATTAAGACCCAGCAGGATTAGGTTACAAACATTCCCTCCCAACACTTAATGGGTATACTCTTCCTTTTCCACCTCAGTCTCTGGGGAGAAGGCTCAGACTTGCCCAGTTTCTACATAGCATTCACCCCACCAAGATCTTCTGTGGTGTGGCTGATGGGTAGACAAAACCATATGTCAGTTACTGCTGGATGGAGTCAAGAAGATTGTTCTAGACTTTGTTCCTCATTATTAGACTTCCAGCAAATCCCAACATGGACACTAGCTCCCAGAATTCTGGTGTCTCACTCTTCTAACCTTTTTTTGGATCCACAGTTGAAATCTATTTAGGTCAGAGACAATACATGTGGGAGTCAGAGCAATATTTAGTCATTAAAATGGAGCAATATATAATAATGTAAATTGAATAACATATATAATAATTTAAAGAATATTTAAATAACTAAAACAATATATGATAATTTAAATAGTACTGCAATAATAATAATAATAATTACTGATATAACTCAACAGAAACTGTTGGGAAAATTGGGAAGATATTTGGTCAAAATTAGATTTAGACCAAAGTCTTATATAACACACCAAACTCCAAACAGATACATAACCTATCTATAAAAGATCGCATCATAAAAAATAGAGAAAATGGAAATATATTGTATACAATGAATAAGCAGAAGAGTTCCTAAACAGATAAGGGAATATGGATGACGAAAATTTCAATTACATAAAATAGAAAAACTTTTGCATGAATAAAATCAATGCAGCTAGAATTAGAAAAGAAATGGTTAATTTGAAGAAAATCTTTTTAGCAAATATCTCTGAAGTACTAAAATCCAAGATACAAACAAATATAAGAGAGCAACAGACATCGCACTATACATAAACTAGAGAAATATGAACAATTAGTTTTCCAGTAAAGAAATTTCAGGTATAAATAACAAGATGAAAAATCTCTCCAAATCAGAAATATAAATTAAGACGCCTCTGAAGTTACATTTTACAGATTGGCAAAAGTAACAAAGGACAAAAATCAGAAATGTCAGTAGGACTGTGGGGATACAAGAAATTTCAGGTATAAATAACAAGATGAAAAATCTCTCCAAATCAGAAATATAAATTAAGACGCCTCTGAAGTTACATTTTACAGATTGGCAAAAGTAACAAAGGACAAAAATCAGAAATGTCAGTAGGACTGTGGGGATACAAAATAGGAACTGGCCCAACTCTTCTGGAAAAAAGGATTAGTAAACACATACACACACATACACTCACTAAATTGTATTCCCTTACCCAATGATACCACTAGTAGGTATATATGCAAGGCTATCAAAAAACAGAGAAGAGGTGCTCATAAATACAAAAATATTTAAAACAGCACTCTGTAATAGTAAAGAGCTAGAAAGAGTGTATCCATTGATTTGAGGATAGCTAGGCAGATTGTAGCATACAAACGTTATAGAGAAATGACAAAAATGAAGCATTCAATGAAACTTAGGAACATCTAAATTGTTTCATAAAATTATGTAGAACCAGGAGAATAAATTACAAGATGAGGGTGCAATAATGAAAAGGAAAACACTGAAAAACTTCAGTCTCTGATCAACAGTTACTTCAGAGGACTTGAGGAAATATGTCTCTTATCAGGAAAGAGGAATTGGACAATAGCTTTGGAATGAAGAATGTGTTATTCAGGCAATTAACAAGCATTTATTAAGCACTTACTTTTTTCCAGACTTGATACTAAGCACTAAAAAAAACAAATGTGTTCAGATATATCCAATGTGAAGATTTGTTTTGCTTGATTGTACTTAACTATCCCAAGGGAAGGCTCTTTGCGATGGGCAGCCATTAGGCAGTGACAAGGATACAAATATATGTTTTAAAAGAAAAAATAAGTAAATGAAGAGGTTGGACTAGATAGGTAGCACCAAATTCAAAAAGAAATGGGGGCCACCAAGCTATATATAAGAATCCCTGTGAGGATATTGACATATTGACTTCGAAAATCACATATTAATATTATCTATATTATATTGTATTTTTATTTTTTTGTAAACTATTTCCCAATTATACTTTAATCTGATTCAGGCCACACTCAGAGTGTTATGGGCCACATTGGCCTGTGGGTCATGTCTGACACCCATGAACTAGATGACACTGAGGTTTCTTCCAGCTCAGGTTACTTTCAGAGTCTGGAGAGGTTATGTGACTTGTCCAGTGTCACAAAAGCAGTAATTGATTGTGTTAGAATGAAAAAGGTAGCATGAAGTGAGTAAAGAAAGTTTTCCCATTATCCCCAAAGCATAATCCCTCACAGTTTTTTTTATCAATAAGAAAGAAAAGGGTGAATAAGAAAAATAAGAAGCACATTTTTCCCTAAGCCCCCTCCAAATAAAAAAAAAAAAAGCATGGAATGGAAATCATTTATCTAAGGAGAACAGAAAGGCATTACTACTCTTTACATCTTCAACCCTAGATTGAAATACAAATTAAAAGATTTTTCATAGTCCCAAAGAAGCATTTGACAGTTTTTTTTATCAAGACCAGTGACAATCCTCCCCACATACCACACTCATAATGAGGGATGTCACTCAAAATGCAAATGCTCTCTTTCCCCTAGAAGCCGTTTATACTTTGCATTGTGTTACAAACCCTGAATTTTTGAAGGGGAGGTAAGCAAGAGGGGCTGGTTAAAATAATGTGATTTTCATGGAGCCAATGGAACATAAACTTATTTGAGCTTTCATTGGCTGAGAGGCATGATTAGCAGTCATTTTATAGGATAAAGTATTTCTGTCACCAGCCAAATCTTCTAAAGTCCCTCTGTAGCAGTGCCTTCTACTATTTGTATGTTCAGAGCAGGTAATTAAGCATCTAATCACTTGTGCATGTGAGCAATTTGCCTGATTTCCACAGATAAATACAGGCTCTTGCATACAATTTGAAAGCTTGCTTTCTTCTAACATGTATGGAAAATAGATATTTTTAAAAAGTTATTTTCCCTCCAACTTTGAATGCCTGTGTAGGTTACACAGGAACCTGAAGTAGTGGACCGGGGGTTATTCTTTTTTCTTTTTTTAAGCAATTGGGGTTAAGTAACTTGCTCAAGGTTACATGGCCAGTTATTTCTGGGTGTGGTGCTGAGTATCTGAGCCCGGGATTCGATCTCCAGGTCTTCTCAACACTGGAGCTGGTGCTCTTACTTGCTGTGCTACCTGGCCGCCCCTGAATGTCATTCATTTCACTTAAAGTTCTTATTCTTATGTAAACAAGATTTGGGATCAAATTTTCCATCTGACACATAATAGCTGTGTGATTGTGGTCACATTGGCCATCCATTGTACCAGATAACTTTCTTAAGTTAAGAGAAGAGTTAATTGATCTAGATTGATATCAGTGGAGGAAGTTTCTACACTGGGAATTTCCCACACTGATAAAATCCTGGGTTTGGCACTTGCTTCCTCCTATTCCCTTAGCCCCTAAAACTTTTCCTTCACAATGTCCTATTCTGATAACTCATTTTGACAAAGAAGGGTGCCTGGGTTCTTGAAGGTAATGCCAAAGAAACACAAGCCCTGGGAAGTTCTTTCTTGATGGAAAAGCTTGGAGTAGCATTCCAGCAGGGTATATTTGCTTTCAATGACCATCTTGGTATGGTCTATATCTATGGTCACTAGAGTGATCAACTGATTGATCATTGGTAATGAATTCTTTTGGTTTGGCAGCCCTATTAAACAAAGAAAATACAAAATGATGCCCAATTCCTTTCACTTTTGCAATGATGGTGATGAGATGGACAGAGTGTGCTAAGAATTAAGCTTTTAGACAGACTATGAACATTAACTTAGTTGTTGGTATGCTGCATGATATCCTTGTCCAGTGATTAATGAGTGGACATATTACTGTAGGAACAGAATCCTATTAATCATAATGTCCATATTATAAATGAAACTATAAAACAAAAGGCAGTTACAGAAAATGCCAACAAACAACTATACAGAAGTGGTGTGAGGATGTCATCAGAGAGCTGTATGACTAGGAAGAGGAAAAGATGGACCAGTAATATAGCAAGAAGGAGGGCTAACTGGTAGATAACTCATATTTGCCACTGGAAAGAAATCTAGAGGAATGCCTCTAGAACACTGGGTGAATCCCCTACGGATAATTTGGTATAGATAAGCACTGCATAGGATAATTGATTTTTGACATGGAAGGATCCTCAGAAATCATCAGGTTTAACTATTTTATTTTACAGATAAGGAAACTAGGAAGCAGAGAGATTAACTAATCTGTCAATGGTCACATAGCTAAGAAGTTTCTAAGACAAGATTAGAACCTGGGTCCTACCAATTTCAAGTCCAATAGTCTATCTATTACACCTCTTTCTAATCACATTAACAATAAATAAATGTAAATACAGAGAGCAAGTAAGCTGCCATTTCCCATGTAGTTCAGAATCAATCAACCAATGAGTATTTATTTTGTGCCTACTATATGCTAGGTATTGTGGAAATCAGTGTAGATGCAAATACAAATAATAAAGTAAGCTCTACCCAAAATGAGTTTACATACTAAAGGGGGAAACAAGTACACAAAAATTTGTATAACACAAATATAAATAAGCACAAGTCTATATAAGGCAATTAAATAGAATATAGTTTGGCAGGGAAGGCACTCAAGTTGTTGGGAATCAGGTAAGGAGAAAGGTAAAGGTACAAGCATTTACTAAATATCTACTATGTGCACTGTACTAAGCACTTTAAAATACAATCTTTTGATCCTCACAACAACAATGGGATATAAGTTTATTCCCATTTTCTTTCTTTCTTTTTTTTTGGCTTTTTTTTTTGTAGGGCAGTTGGGGTTAGGTGACTTGCCCAAGGTCACAGGGCTAGTAAATGTTAAGTGTCTGAGGCTGGATTTGAACTCAGGTCCTCCTGACTTCAGGGCTGGTGCTCTATTCACTGAGCCACCTAGCTGCCCTATTCCCAGTTTCTAGTTGAAGAAATCGAGGAAGACAAAGATCAAGTTAACCTGCCCAGAGTCACAAAGCTAAGAAGTGTCTGAGACTAGATTTGAACTTGAGTCTTCTTAACTCCAGGCCAACTATCTACTGTGCCACCTACCTTCCTCTAAAGACTTTATGCAGTAGATGGTGCCCAAGTTTCACCTTAAAAGAAAACATGGAAATTTAGGACATGGCAGTAAGGAAAGAATGAATTTAAGGAATGGGGGAAGGCTAGAGCAAAGACAGAGACAAAGAGGATGAAGTGTCCTTAGTAAGGAGTGGAGAGGAGACCAGTTTCCTTTATTTGGGTTTAGATGCTCTCATACTACATTACTCACTGTTTCTTACAATTTTTCAAGCAAATGTTGCAATAAAATCAAGAACCAACCCTGAAATCAATAGCTGAACTCTAAAGCCTAAGAAATACTATCAAAATTAGGAGAAGAAATTAACAGTAGAGAAAAATATTGCTATAATACTTGTTGAATAGATTTTTTTACCTAGTGTAGTTCATCTCTTAATTAAGCACATCATATTTCAGGTTCAAACGAGGCAGAGTCTCTATGTACACAGGGAAGAGTCACTATTTCTTATTTTTTACAGGAAAGAATAAGATATTTATTTGAATATTCTTTCAAAACAATGGAGTCAACACTGTATTTTAAAAGAATAACTCATAGACTCGAACACTGGCCTAACCTCATCAAAAATGGTAACTAACCCAAACATGGAAGTGATTATTTTGAATCATTGGTAAGTTGAGGTAAGATGTGTGATCTGAGCCAGTGGTTTTCAAAGCATGGATTGGGAACCCTTGGGGGTCCCCAAGACCCTTTCAGGTGGTCTGAGGTCAAGACTATATTCATACTAATACCAAGACATTTTAATTTTGAAGATGGTATATATTAATAGATAAAATCTATAAAAATAAAAGGTTTTAGAATCCTTAATAATTTTAAGAGTGTAAAGGATTTCTGAGATCAAAAAGCTTGAGAACTACTGATCTGAATATATAAAGATATTATTTTGCTTGACTAACAAATCATAAATACACACATGAATGTTTTGTTTTTATTAACCTTGAATGAACAAAGCATATCAGAATAGTTAAAAGAAACTAAAGCTATGTGATGATTTATAGAAGGGAGACATTAATTTTGTTATAAAATTTTCCTACAGAAGGGAAAATTATAATTTTTAAATTATGTGTGGAAAACAAACTACTAAACAAGTTTCAGGAAGACACTGAATTTTTGAAGTCAATCTAAAACCAAATAAAATACAGACAATTCAAATTTTAATAAAAACAAACCTTTGAAGAGTAATACAACATTTAAAAAGTAAAATGCAGAAAAAGATACATAAAAATGGCATCCATGATAGTTGTATATAGAGAAACCTTACTAGAGAAACAATACAGTCAAGTCTGAGAATCAGATAATTTCTTGATGGCTACAATGAATTCCACTGGATTCAGTGTTAACCTCTGAAGCAACAACTACAGCATTTGTGCATACAGTTCAATTAATTGCTAAAAAAATCTAAGAAATAATGTTTTTTAAAGACTAGTGGTTGAGGTAACATATCACCTTCTAGTCTATTCCCCTATCTTTAGAAAGGACTTTCTAAATAGAGGATAATTTTATCTTAGGACTTAGAAAATTTTTTTCACAGCCTCTCTTGATAAATCATTCTATATCTAATGAAAGTTTTCTTTTTTCTTACAACAAAACTGAATACCTCATCTGATTGACTAAACTATTATATTCAACAAAGAGAGAATAAATAAAAGGAGAAAATAGTACCTCATCTTCTTTTGCCTACTAATTCTTCATACACAAAGGCCAAAATCAAGCTAATCTACAGTGTACTCTTCTCCAGGATGAATCATTCCAATTTCTTCCTTTCCTTATAGGTTTTTAAGTCTCATTCTTTAATCATATAAGTGCAATTCACACAAATTGCCTGATGACTCTCAAGATGAAGATCTAGAATGGAATCATTATTCCAGGAAGGCTCTGACTAGTCTTGGGCATAAAGAAATGGATTGGTGGGTGGATTGTTTTACAGTCTCTAAAAGTCTCAGTAAGTAGCCAAAGGTAAATAATTCCAGGGGTCCCTTCCCTAATATTCTCCAATTTCAGTAAGGATTAAAGACCTACCTCAAGAACCAACCAGAGTTGGTCTCCATTCTTTTTGCCCTTCTTGAAGTACATCCCATAGAACTTGACTACATTGGGGTGATCAGAAAGGGCTTTCAAGATGTGGTATTCTGCTTCTATCTCTTCATCAATATCCTAGATGGAAATGATCAGAAGAATGTCATCAAAAACAAAGAAATGGGAATACAAGAGATTAAGATTTGTCAAAGCAAAGTAATGATGAAGTAGAGTTTTCTCCCGCGGAGGGGAGGGTCTAGACTTATGTTTACATCAGTGTGAAGAACTCCTCATATAAAAACATCATTAACAAAAGCAGATTTGCAACATCTGTAAAACTGCTCTAGAAAGGTTTAGTAACAGACACAAGTAATCTGCATCAGAGGGTGTGAACCCAAGTCTTCTGGACTCCAAGGCCTGCCTTCTGTCTACTATGTCATGGTGCCTCTATAAGGGAGAATAGTGACATGTTATAAAGACTATAAATGATTATTTCTCATGTTTAAAGGAAGATATTGGTGCTTTCCATTCAGGACAAGAGCTACTATCGCAAATAATGCTGTTATTTCACCAGATTAGAAAATAATGGGAAAAGAAATGTTACAAAGGCATAGTCAGGGTTGGGAGGTTAATGGAGAAAGGTCATTAATTGAAGAGACATTATTTAAATAGCAGAACATTAGATTCTTATGTGCCTTTTAGAAGTTTTGCTTTGGTTTATCTAGGATATTATCAATTAAAAGCCAGTTGTCAAGTCACGAAAATAAGAATGTTTGAAATGTCTAATATGTGTAAGGCTGTACTAAGTGCTGGGGACACAAAGAAAGGCAATAGATAGACTGCTCTCAAGAATCTCAGAATCTAATGGGGGAAACAACATGTAAGCAACATACATGCATACACAAGATATGTGCAGGATAAATCAAAGTTAGTCTCAATGGGAAAGTACTAACATTAAGGGGGATCAGATGTCATAAAGTTAATTTTCTAATAGCTGATTAATTTGATTAAAGTGACATAGCTCTCCAAAGGTCTGTTTTCACTAAGAGAGAAGCAAATTATTAGTCTAATCTAAACAATCAACAGTAAAAGAAGGCTACTGACAAACCTGGAATGATAGGCACATTATTCACAGGAGGAAAAGAAAATAAAGAAGAATATTGTCCATATAATTAATAATGATAGCACAATGTGGGCATGTCAGAAAAGAAAAAAACAAAAAGCACCATTCCTTTAGTGACTAAAATTTCATTAAAGTTACTTTTTCCAAAAATAGTACTAACACTTTAGAATTTATGGAAATTCAGAGCCTAAAAATCCTAGAGATCATCTAGTCCAATTACCCCCTGCTCTCCCTTTTTTTAAGCAATCAGGGTTGTTACTTGCTCAAGGTTACACGGCCAGTTATTTCTGGGTGTGGTGCTGAGTATCTGAGCCCGGGATTGGATCTCCAGGTCATCCCGACACTGGAGCCGGTGCTCTTACTCGCTGAGCCACCTGGCTACTCCTAAGCAATTGGGGTTAAGTAACTTGCTCAAGGTTACATGGCCAGGTGTTTCTGGGTGGGTGCTAAGTGTCTGAGCCCGGATTCGATCCCCAGGTCATCCCGACACTGGAGCCGGTGCTCTTACTCGCTGAGCCACCTGGCTACTCCTAAGCAATTGGGGTTAAGTAACTTGCTCAAGGTTACATGGCCAGGTGTTTCTGGGTGGGTGCTAAGTGTCTGAGCCCGGATTCGATCCCCAGGTCATCCCGACACTGGAACCGGTGCTCTTACTCGCTGAGCCACCTGGCTACTCCTAAGCAATTGGGGTTCAGTAACTTGCTCAAGGTTACATGGCCAGGTGTTTCTGGGTGGGTGCTAAGTGTCTGAGCCCGGATTCGATCCCCAGGTCATCCCGACACTGGAGCCGGTGCTCTTACTCGCTGTGCTACCTGGCTGCCCCCTCCCTTTTTTTTTTTACAGAGGAGGATACTGAGGCTTAAAGAGCCCATGTACTTATCCAAAGCAGCCCAACTAGTTAGGATGTGGAGTCAGGCCTTTAGGGCAATAGCACTAGCTCTTGTTTCTTTATGTTTTAAAAACAATCCACTGCTTTGAAGTATTTCTAAAATTCAAAGTTCCTTCAGTTTAATTACCAATAATTGATTAATATTAAAAGGAGGTAGAAAATGATTTTGCATAGAAGAAAAAGTGCTAAAAAAGACGATTATGGAAGTTTCAGGATACCTATTGGTTTAGCTAATTTTATAGGTAATAATGAGAGGTTATGATTTTTGGGCAAATAAACATGTATATGTGTATGTATATGTATATAAATGTACACACACATAATATATTATATATGTCAATGTCATATGATATATAATTACATATATTATGCATAACACATGTTACATGGTGAATAATTCTATAATATGCATAATGTTATATATATATATATATATATATATATATACCTCAAACCAAAGAACTACATGCACTAGCTGGAGCTTTGACATGCTGAGACATGGAGAGTACAAATGTATAATACTGATCTATTAAAACTTAAGGAACAATTTAGCTCAAGATACAGCTGCTCCTCAGTATCCAAAGCATATTCAATAATTCTCATAAATACAGAGTCTGTTTATCACTGCTCATAGACTTGTCCAGCTGGAGAGAACCTCAGAGATCCTCCAGTTCAATCAATCCTTGCAATTTTACAAGAAAAAGCTGAAGGTCACAGAAGTTTATGTGTCTTGCTTAAGGGGAAACAACTGGCTAACAGCAGAACCAAGATAAAAACCAGGCACCTTTTGATGCCTGGGCTAAATCCCCTCTCCACTATGCCAACCTCCCCCATTACTTTGTGAGAAAATATGCATTCAGGAACAGTAACAGAAAGTGAAAATCCTTTTTCAAAAATCAAAAACAGTCTCTCTTTATGAGATACTTGAAGGCATTTAAAATAATTTCCTTATGATTCTAATCTTTGGGTTATAAATCTTTTTTATTTGAAAAGTGACATGATAAATGTGGGGAATCAGTCTTAAATACATAAGTACTAGTAAGAGAATAAAGGCAGCAATGGATTACATTTAATAGCACATTCATGAAATTAATATGCTTGTTAGAAATAGAATGAAACCTAATATCTTTGTTTTTGCTTTTCTGCTCCAACTTTTATCCACAAACTATTCATCTTTCTCCACCACGAAGAAGGGACAGAGGCATGGCAGGTACAGGCTTTGAGAGTCCATGTGGATAGACTTATGCTCTCATTCCATTATGTCTTCTAGCCCTCATCCTACTGGTGTGGGTAAAGAGTCTGAGGTAACTGAAAACCGAATGATAACTTCATTCCCACCTCCCTTTGCTACATCTGAACTGATAATAAGTTTACATAGTAGAGCAATAAGAAGATAAATGTACACAAAATGCATGTTGGTCTATTAACATGGATCTGGGTGGAACAATTATAGGGATCATTTATCTATTCTGAGAGTTATCAGGATCAACAATTCTTTGAAAAAATTTTCCTTTTTCCATTGCTTCAAGGAAACAAACAAATGCTGAAAAGGTAGAAGGGAAACCCTAATCTCTGTTAGATGATGGAAATATGTGATCCATTAGGAAGAGAAGAATAAACAATCAATGGGGTGGCTAGGTGGTGCAGTGAGTAAAGCCCGGCCCTGGAGTCAGGAGGACCTGAGTTCGGTTCCGGCCTCAGACACTTAACACCCACAGAAAAAAAAACTAGCCGTGTAACCTTGGGCAAGTTATTTAACCCCAAT
>NW_027185777.1:17917843-17974102 GCF_028583685.1 Petaurus breviceps papuanus | reverse complement strand
GATGATCTGGGATCGAATCTGGGCTCTGATACTTAGCACCACACCCAGAAATAACTGGCTGTGTAACCTTGAGCAAGTTACTTAACCCCAATTGTTTTTTTAAAAAAAAGAATAAACAATCAACTTTGGGGAAGCTTTTCTGCTAGGGTTGGACAGCATCTCATGTTTGAATGATGATGAGGAACAACAGGTACCATTAAGATGAAAACTAGAAAACACTACAAAAGATTATGAATTCCAGAATAAGAACCTGAAGACTTAGGGTCTTAGGTGGGTTTTTCATCATAGCTGCTAACTGAAGACAGTTGCAGAAGAGAAATGCAGACTTGGGAAGCAAACAACTGATTAAGAAGAAGGCGGGTGAAAATAAGATTTGAGATTTTGGAGAATAGCTCAAGATATAGGAATAAGGGGTTCATGGTCAGGGATGGATGGTGTCCATCCAATGAGGCCTAGTAATATAAATATTTGAGAGGTTACAAGACAGAATGGATAGAAGTCTGGTCTCAGAGTCTGGGTTTAAATCCTAGACATGCTATATACTAGCGATCTGACCATAGGTAAGTTTTTTAAACTTTTCAGTGGCAATACAACTTTCTAAGACTATTGAATTACAAAAAAGTAACTGAACTACATCAGGAGTTTGCACACAAAGAGGTCCCTACATGGTTGAAATCATATATCTTCACAAAGTCAATTTCTTTTTATTCATCTATACTACATACACCCCACGCATATATGTGTAAATTCATGTTATGTATACAAAGAAGTGAATAAATATATGTATAAATGTACATGCATACATACATACCCATTCACTTGTGGACAAAAGCTATAATGATTACAGTTCCTTGCTCTGATGACCAACCAGTCAGTGCCAGTTACTTAGATTAGATTTCAAAAATTCCAGCTTTCCATTTTGTACAAAGATTAACCCAACTACACTGACCTGAAAATGATCTCCCCTTCCCTGGATGCCATTTAAGATAAGATAGATTTCAAACTTTCTCCCATGGTCTAGGGATGCTTCTGCTGAAATTCAATGACATAAAAGCTGATTTGTATAAAAAGACCTCTGAGAATTTTGACCTGTGAATCTGGGTATCTGTGTGATTTTACAGAACCTTTGACCAGAGCTTTGATCCTAATGATATGCCCTTCAGTGCAATGCACTATAAACATGGCAACTCTTCTGAAGACCTTTTCCATCTTTATCCCTCTTTAAAATTGTAATTTGCTCCAGAATATGACTGATTGGCAAAGCAAGATAAGACAACCAGAGAATGCATTAGAATTCAATGTAGTAACAAAGAAAGTTAATTATAAAAAGATGTGACTCACATGGACTGGGTCCAGAATTTTAACTGCTGCTTTTTGGCCATTTTTCTTGTTCAAAACTTTAAAAACTTTCCCATAAGTTCCTTTGCCAATTGTTTCAGTGATTTCCCATGTATCTGATGGATCAGGAAAGCTATCAAATGTGATGGTTTTTCCAGTTAATGGAAGCATCTCAAAGGTTTATGTTTCTAAAAAAAAAAAAAGAAATCATTCCAACATTTTAGTGATATAAGTAACTGTAAGTAATATGTGTTGTGTTATTAAATAATATACATAATAATAATTCACAATTTAGGCAGCTAGATCACACAGTGGATAGTGTTGGCCCTGGAGTTAGGAAGACCCGAGTTCAGTTCCAACCTTGGACATTTATTAACTGTAAGACCCTAGGCATATCACTTAACCTCTGTCTGTCTCAGTTCCTCAAGGTTGTTGTGAGGATAAAATGAGATAACATTTGAAAGGCTCTTTGTAAACCTTAAAGCACTATACAAAAATTAGCTATTACTATTATCGTTAATTTTTTATCATTATGTGACAAATGTCCTAAACCCTTTTTGTGTGGTGGGTCCCTCTGGAAGACAAGTAAAATCTATATGCCTCTTCTCAAAATAATGTTTTTTTAAATGGATAAAATAAAATACATAGGATTATAATGGACAGAAATTATATTACACTGCTATCTCATCCAAGTCCCAAAACCCTATGAGATCCATATGTAGACCCCTTCTGGGTCCATTGAGTCCAAGTTAAGAACTGCAATTATATATATGGTTTTAAGTTTTCCAGAGAACCTTCCTTGTAAAAATCCTGTGGGGAAGGAGGCATAAATATTATCATTTCTATTTTACAGATGACAAAACTGATCCTCTGAAAGGTGAAGCAGCTTACCCATAGTCACACACTTACTTAAAAGGCAAAAACATTGTCCCTGTTGTCAAGGGGGTCACAATCTAATGAGAGAGACAACATACAAATACAAGGTTTTTAAAGCTTTGCTAACTCAAGACTGCACCAAGACCTTTGGGACATTTTGCATGTACATACAAGGTATGTGTACAGTATAATCAGACATATTTGTGTGTATATGTATGTATATATACATACATGTGTATGTGTGTGTGCATGTATATACATGTATATACACTATAATCAGAAGGCAGTCTCAGAGAGACTTGAAAATCTAAAATAGAACTGGGGCAGATCTCAACATCAGGGAAAGTGGAAAGCAGTTTTTTTCATGCCTCATTTGAAGCTACAAATCAGAATAAATGAAACTATTTTCCCCCTGATCTTTTGAATGTAGCTATATATCTATCCAGTAAAATGACAAGGAATGATCATGCCCTGAATTACAAAAGAATAAAGCTACTTCAAAACAGTTCTTGGAATACAGAATCTTTTTAAAATTCTTAACTTTGGATATAAAATGGAGAACCTTTTAATTATAGGTAAGAGGCAATTTGCAATAATCATGCTCTTTATAATCAGGCACAGGAACAATTACTTCTTAAATCTACTTGAAGCGTGCAAATAAGCCTTTGCTTCATCCTTTCAATGTAAAGGTTGTAAAAAAAAATGATGAAATTAAGTCTTCCTAAGTAGACTGATGCCAGATTTTAATCATGGATAAATTTCATTGCAGTTTCAGAAAATATTAATGAACATAATTACAAATTTGAATGACAGAGTGGATAGAACACTGGCCTTGCATCCTGTAATACCTGGATCCTAGTGCCACCATGATACATCTTAGTTCTGCTGCCCTGGACAAGACAAAATTGTTCAATGCTGCCCCTTACATTGGTAAAGGGACTTCCCTTATCCAGGAGTTCCCTATATTAATGAAATCATCATTCTAATTCCCTATGCTCTAGCCTTTTTAGGACTGAAGTTTTGAGTCTTGGAATTTGATCCATAAACGTTTATTAAGAGCCTACTATGTAGTAGCTATGCTAATTTATCATGATAATACTATTTTATAGTATTTTATCATTTATTAGTATATCTATCATTTATCATGATAATACTAATATACAATTCTCTCTCAAAACTCCAAGATCAGATTCATATATTTAGAAGGCCATATCTATATTGTGAAATAATCATAGAATGAATAAAGGTGGCCTTCTAAGTCCTCCAGTATAACCTTATGACTGAGTCCAAGTTTTACAGAACAAATTATTTTATTAAGGGGATTTGTTCTGTGAAGTTTGTATTCTATCAAAGGGCCATACTTGAGGACCTAGAGGGCCTTCAGGCTGCAGGTTCCCCACTCCTGACCTATTTCATCTCCCACCATGTTTTGTTTTTTTTTGTGTTTTGGTTTTTTTTAATAGAAGAAATTGAAGCTCAGAGAGGTTAGTTTGGGGACATTCTGGGAAGATGGAGAAGTAGATCAGAAATTTCCAGGCTCTCCAGATGTCCTCACAAACAGAAAGAAAATCACCATGAAATGAATATAGAGCAATAAAAATAAAGCCAGTAAAGCAGTTGTCCTCACTAAGATCACTTGAGAGAACCTCAAAAAAGGAATCTTGGGGCTGAGGTTTGGCCCGAGGGAAATGCATACACCTCCAGATGGATGCCACTGGGTCAACAAATAGCAGGCCCTGGGGCATCTCTGTGGAGAAGCAGACTAGACCTCAGGAAATTTTGCCTAAATTTCCACCTCACTCATATATTAAAGAAATTTCTCCTCAAGGAACTTTTACCTCACAGCCTCAGGAACTTTCACCTGGTGAACTTTTACCTCAAAAACTTTCATCTAAGGAACAGTGGAAGATTGAAGGACACTCTCCCTTCCCCCTACTCCACCCTTTGCTGTTTCTGGAAGCCAGGCCTACTGGTGATGACCAGACAGATCCGGGGCTGTGGCTGTGGGCAAAGAAGGGTCAACTCATGCCTGCCCGGTGGGACCATGCTGCAGAGATCAAGGACATTTTTGGGACAAAGAAGCCAGAGGCATAACTGTGGTTTATGGGAGGAGAAGAGCCCCTGAGGCTGAGCCCTGAGACAGAGTATTTGCCAACTGCCACAGAGTTCCAGCGGCCTGCAGAAGGACCAGAATCCGAGTTTCCCAGGCCACTGGTCTTTCATTGTCTTTCATTGTATTTCATTGTCTCTGATTTCTTTCAGAAAGAAATGAACTGTCACATTCAGTAACAATTCTTTCATGACCTACAATAATAAGACCGAACACACACTATATGATAATGACTCTCTAAGTCATACACTCATTTTTAGGGTGTTTCATTTTTAAAGTTTTGTATTTTCAGTCCTTCCATATACAAAAGAGAAAATTATTTTTACACAGCCTACAACTAGGTGTAATTCATAACTAAGAGAAGAATTTAAAATTTATTTTAGAGTTTGATTTTGCTTCATTAACTGTGTTCCTGAAAAGTTTTTATAGTTAAAATTAATTAATTATTAATAAATTAATGACTAAAAATATATGAACAATTCATAAAGAAAATTGACAAAGAAAAATTAATAATTAAAACTTTTGTAATTAAAATTATATTTTTCCACTTGATTTATGTAAAAATTTTGTGGAACTTATCTCTCTTCCTCACACCAGGCTCTCCTTCACAAGAAAATTATTGTAAGGCTGATAAGAAAAAAAAAATCACAGTTCTTAATTCTAACATTCACTTCAAGCATCACTCTAACATTGTCAATATGTGTCAATATTTTGTAAATATGTGCAAGAAATTAGTAAAATGATAAAATAACATAAATGGTCTCAAAGGTACATTTAGAAGTTGTTCAGTTGGTCAGTTGTGTTTGACTCTGTGACCCTGTCGATCATAGAACACCCATGCTGTCCATGGGATTTTCTTGTCATTTCCTTCTCTAATGGATTAAGGCAAATAGAGATTAAGTGACTTGCCTAGGGTCACACATCTAATGTCTGAAGCCAGATTTGAACTTCCTGACTCTAGGCCTAGCACTGTATCCACTGAGTCACCTGCCTCCATTTCAAAGTATAAGATATTTAATTCACATTTCACTGGGATTCCTCATGGACTCAAAGGACTCAGCATAATACTGATGGATGGTAATTACAGAAATTCCCAGATGGAAGAATTAAATGCAGTTATTTTGTTTCCAGGCAGTTCAAAAAGATAAATACCTGGGTGACCCTGTATTCGCAGCCATTCCTGTCCCTTTAGTCTCCCACATATAAGTGAATGGCAACAGGCTCTAATAATTAAACAATGACTGAAAGGTTCTAACAGACACCTTACTTGTTAATTACATCTTTAGAACTGCATATACCAGGATTTGGGGAGCGATGTGTCATTTTATTAGACACTTGAAACACTAAACACTAAAGTGTTAGGCATCTAAACAGGAATTTATATTAAGACAGCATGTTCAAAACTAGGTTTACTTTAGGGCTATTTTTAAGTCTCACAAAAACTAGATGCACAATATATCTGGCTTATAGCCAATTCACAATTTTTTAAAACATATGATAAATCTTCATCTCTATAGAACCCTGGGATATAGCCAAAGATCATGAAATAAACCTAAAAGTCTTCTACGTAGTCAAAAGAGACATTACCAACTCCATGCAAGAGAGAGAAGAGAATTGCTCAGGTCCTCACTCTAAACTAGTTTGTTCTTACTTGGTACACAGTCCTAAGAAGATTGGCTATCTGGTTTCCAAGGCCATGGACACTGAAACAGGAGTTAAACTCCAGTGGTCCTCTATCACCCCTAGTATCAAATATAAACTATTCTGTTTGGCTTTAAAGCCCTTCAGTGCCAGGTGCCAGCCTCCTCAAACATCATTCCTCTTTCTGACCTCTAAAATCCATCCAGACTGGTCTTCTTTTTAATACCAATAGCAGCCCATTTCCCATCTCTGTGTCTAATCATCCCATATACACTCCCTTCTCACCTATGGCTCAAAAAATCCCTTTCATTCTTTTAAGATGTATTTTAAGGAACACCTTCTATGGATCCTTTCCCAATTCCCTTAAATGCTGGTGCTGTCTCAACCTAATTACCCTTTATTTTGTTTCAAGTTGTTCTGCATATACATACACATATAGATACATAGTGTCTCCCCTCGATGTAATACAAGGGTAAGGGTTGCTTTTTGTTTGTGTTTTTTTTTTTGTTTTTGTGTTGCCAGCACCTTGAGTAGTGGCAGCTCTGATCATGGAATTAGCAGTCATCAAAATCATGGTCCAGACGAGGAGGATCTAAGGATAATTGGTCAATATCTGCTCACTTGTAAAGGTCTAAGATTAGAGTATAGGAACCTTTTGGAACCTAGATGGAAAGAACCCTTTGGAACCTGGATGAAAGCCTTTTCATCCTTAAACTTTACTTCTCTTTTATGTTTTCATGTAATTTACAAGAACCCTGGTAGACCTTAGGTGAGAAAAGAGAAATAACTTGAAATACTTATAAGGGCTGTGACTAGAGTCAACTCCACTACTTCTAAGATGGTACTCTGTTTAGAACCTCAGAGGCAAGTGGCAAATTACTGGACCAGCTGGAGGACAATAGGTTGTGAACCTTGTGTCCATCTCAGGTAAAGCCCAGGGGACTGGTGATAGAGGAGTTTCCCAGACACTGCCCCAAGAACATTGAGTAAACACACTCTGTGGAACAAAGAAAAGAAAGATGCCAGTGAATAGAGCACTGGCCCTGGAGTCAGGAGAACCTGAGTTCAAATCTGGCCTCAGACACTTAACACTTACTAGCCATGTGACTTTGGGCAAGTCACTTAACCCCAATTGATCTCCAAAAATAAAAAAAAAGAAAAGAAAAGAAGAAAAATGCCAGTAGGTGTCTTCCTTAGGTTTAATCAGGAACTTACTACACGAGGATGGAAAGCAGGCTAGGAATTGTCTGACATTTGCTTAAAATACTTCTAGTTATCCTTTGGGCATGGGATAAAAGGGATGCCTTCTGTAAAATGGCTTTTGTCACTCTTGGAAAATAACATAGTACCAGGGACCTCAGTTCAAATCCTGGCTCTACTACTTTCTGTATCATCTAGGATAAAACACTTTAACTGTATGGGCCTCAGACTCCTCATATCTAAACTGCAGACATCACATGACCTAGAAGGCCCCTTCCAGCTCCAAATCTATGTGCTTTTGAATCTATGAAAAGAGGTCAAAGTTTCATGCTTTTTCAGGGTTAAGTCATTTTGTGTCTGTTTTGGTAAACAAGTCATCTCAAGACACAAGTATGAGTGTGTTTGTTAAAATGTATCTTCATGGGTTATTTCCAAATTATTTTGGTTTAGAAAGAATTCTTTAGAAAGTTGACAAGTTCAATCAGACCTGAAGAGGAACTGCATTTGAGAAATTCCACAATGCTTTAAGTGATCCTGATGTTAGCTCACTAGCACACACACACACACACACACACACACACACACACACACATACACCAAAACCAAAAAGCCTGTGGTTCAATAAAAATATTCCCCCACTTATGCAATCTCCTTTGCTGGATCCTCCTCTCACATGCTACATGTTGGTGACCTCCAACATGCTATTCTGGGCCCTCTTTTCTCCCTTTTCTATGCTCTTTCCCTTGATGCTCTCATCAGCTTTCATGGTTTCCATTAAATCTGTGCTGATTACATTACTTACAAGTATATAATCTCTCTACTGATTTCCATCTCCACAGCAGAAGCACTTAAATGGATATCTCTACCTGAATGTCACATAAACATTTCAATTCAATACATTCAAAACAGAACTCTCTGTTTTCACTATTCTTTTTCTAAGTTTTCTTAATTTTATTGCAACCCTGGTGCCTTTGACTCTTCCCTCATTCTAATCTCATTTCTCATGCCCAAAGAGTCACCAAGTTTTGTTGATTCTGTCCCTAAAAGAACTGAAATCTATCATCTCTCCTTTCACATAGCCTTTCCCCTAGTTCATACCTACTCACAGAGACCTTGGCAATAGGCTTCTAATTGGTCTCTCCCCTCTCCATACAGGTAGCAAATTGGTGTTCCTAAAATACAAATTTAACCATATCACCTTTTTACTCAAAAAACTTCAGAGGCTCCCTATTGCCTTGAAGATAAAATTATAAAGTCCTCAGCCTGTTTTTTTTAAAGCTCTCCACAGACTGGCTCACACCTGCCTTTCCAGTTTTATTCCCAATTATTCTCTTTCACATGCTCTCTTTTTCAGTAAAATTGGCCTTCTATTGAGTTTCTTGTACATGACAGTGCATCTTTTATTTCTTTGACTCTGCACAGGTGTTCCCCCAAGTTTGAGATGTGCTCTCCCCTCACTTTTGCCTGTTTCCTTCAAAATTTAGCTACTCTGCCCCTTCTAACACAAGGCCTTCTTCTTATCTTTATAGTTGTTAATATTTTCTCCCTGTAGAAACTACTTTGTATTATTTCATATGTACTTTTCATTTACATAGGTTAATAATGTTTCCCATCAGTAGAACATAAACTCCTTGAGGGCAGGCCTGTTTCTGTTTGTTTAGGTACATTTAGCACCTAGATTAGTACCTTGCATACAATAAGAGTTTAAACACTAGAAGGAAGCAAATTGGTCAATTGACATGCCTCATATTTCTATTAATAAGGTAATATACTTGGGAATCCTGGGACACAACCATCTCTGAAAAATCAATGGTATGTGTGACCCATATGGTTAAAGAGAGATTCATAGAAGGTAGCTCTCCAAGGTACAAATTTTGGGGCCACAGCAATTCAGAAAGTGAGAGGCATAGAAAAGCTATAATCTACCTTTGTAGAGGGAGTCCCCACACCTCCACTCCAATGAAGTCATGTATTCCTGAAGTATCAGGGTGCCTGCAAAGCATTGTGCCAGGCATTTATCTGGGAAGTTGGTATTTCCTTCACTCCTCTAAGAAACTCACTGTCCTTTTATTGTTTTATCAAAGAAGAAAAGCACCTATGAATTAAAAACCATTGAAATGTGGATTTCATTTGTTTCCTCTTTCAGGATTGTCTCCTAGTTCCTTTCCAACTCTACATCTAAGGTCCTATAAATTGAATTTTTTTTTTTTTTGCTTTTTGGAGGGGGGAATGCAGGGCAATTAGCGTTAAGTGACTTGCCCAAGGTCACACGGTTAGTAAGTGTTAAGTGTCTGAGGTCAGATTTGAACTCAGGTCTTCCTGACTCCAGGGCTGGTGTTCTATTCACTGCGCCACCTAGGAGAGCCCTATAAATTGAATTTTAAAAGCAACAAGGTAAAGGAGATAGTTTATAATACAAGGGCAGGGGGAGGAAATCACTAGTGATGAAATTTCAGGCATCAATGGGAAAGAGTTTAAGGCTGGAGAAGGGCTTCTTGGTGTTTCTCAAACCACACCATATCTATGATCACCTAATGGCAACATGATATGACCCTAAGAAAAAGCACTAGACCAGGAGTCAGAAGAGACCTTGTTGGAACTGTGCCTCTGACACTGGCCGGCTGTGTGACCCTCCTGGGGAAATTCATTCCATCTCTGATTCTCAGTTGCCTCATCTATAAAATGGCAATATATTACAAAATCGCTGCATTTCAAAGCTGGGACCTCAGCAATCATCTAATCCAACCCATACATGAAAAAAGCCCTGACTATACCATATTCAATATGCAGATATCCTGTCTCTGGCTAAAAAATGGCAAGGAGGAATCCATCCATTCCATGTTGGGACAACTCTTATCATCAGGATGCATCCCCAGACATATTAAATTAGAATGAACCTTTCAATATCTACCTTCAGGGTTTTTGTGAGATTCAAATAAGATTTTATATACACATGTACATATGTATGTACATACACATATGTGGTGATTTCTAAACTACAGAGACATTTCCATCTGTAGATATATATATACACATCTGCATGTGTATGTATATGTACATATATGTAAAATGTATAGAAAGTAGCTCTCCAAGAGCACATATAGTGATTTATAATCTTTAAAATGATATGTCAATGTTGGCTATTACTGCTTTTATTTTAAGATACTCTTCTTCTTTGAAACTCATGTTTACTTACTCAGTAGCCCTAGGAATTTCTTTCTTTTTTCTCTCTACATTGTTTCACTTTGTGACCCCTATAAGTTCAGTTATCATCTATATACAGAGGAATTTTAGATAATAGATCTAGTGCTAGTCTCTCTTCTGGGCTCCAGTTCCCATATCACCAACTGTCTGCAGAAGATTTCAAATTGCATATTCTGTAGCTATCTTAAATTCAATGTATCCAAAATAGAATTCATTACCTTTCCTACAAAATCCAACCCTCTTCAGAACTTCCCTATTACCATTGCTGGCACAGTGACAGTCACTCAAGTTTTCACCTTGAGAGTTTGTAAACCTCTTGTCATCCCTGACTCTTGCTCATCCCATGAATCCAATCAAGTTGCCAAGTCTTGTGTATTCTACCTCCACAACAACTCTCCCATGTTCCCCTTCTCTCTGCTCGTACAGCCACCACCCCATATCAGGCCCTCATTCCCTTTCACCTGGCCATTTCCATAGCCTCCCACTTGGTCTCCTCATCTCAAGACTGGACTTACTCTAATTCATCTTCCACACAGTGGTCAAAGTTATTTTGCTGAAGTACAGGTGTGACCATGTACCATACTCAATGAATTCCAGTGGCTCCCTATCATTCCTAGCAAAATATAAACTCTTGTGTTTGGTATTTAAAGTTCTTCACCATTTGGCACCCTTTCAACTTTCCAGTCTTCTTATATATTACCCTCCCTCACACATTCTATGGTCTAATTGTATTGGATAATTTGCTATCCTTCCCACGTGACATTCCAGCTTCCATCTCCAAACTTTGGATTGGCTATCTCCCAAGCCTGGAATACTCTTCCTCCTGGCCTCTACCTCTTGGAATCCATGAACATAATTAATGGAATCCATGGGAATTCATGACTTAGTTCAAGTGTCATATTCCACACAAGGCCTTTCCTGGTCCTCTCAATTGTTAGTACCTTCCCCTAAGAGGTTATTCTACATCTCCTTTTGTACATTTCTTGTATATACCTACAAATACAAATATATGTCTACATATGAAATACACACATATACAGCACACACATATACATACTACATCTGGAGACATATATATGTATGCATGTACATAAATGCTTGTTCTTTGATTTATTTCCATCTACTCAATTACGTGCAATTTGTTATTAGTTTTCTGTATCTCCCATAGATGCCAGAACAGTGCCTTTTACAAGATACATACTGAATACATTTTGCTGATCATTAAAAAAAAAGATAAATCTCTTCTATGCACTTTCTACTGTTACAATCAAAATTAAGGTAAACTGAGGCACAAAGTTCCAAACAATATCAATTTATTAGTAAATCATGAACTTACCTATAAATAATATATCAACTCCCCCAGAACAGCAAAAACTCCAAGGTGGGGAATGGCTATTATTTTTATAATTTTTAGGAAAATGCAGAGCAAAAAACAGGATTTCATGGCAAGGAACACATTATAATTGATTAGAAATTGGGATTGAAGGGCTAGGAACAACCCCCTTCTTCAATCTTGTGACTAAAAATTTTTATTGTTTGAGCCCACCAGCAAGATTAGAGCAAGTGGACCAGGCTTCTTTGGATAACAAACCAGGCATCCTTCAATGGTAACAGATTTCCTTGACACAAGAATAGAAGAGTGATTAACAAAAGAACTGGATTTCTTAGCTTATCTCATTGCATGACAGCTGAATTTCCAAACTAAATTCACAAAGAATCCTGACTTAGGCAGTAACAGGACAAAATCAATTAGCTGTAAATAGGATCAGTTTTTTAAAAGACACAATCAATCTGATTATTTCACTATCTTGGAATGATACAGTAGAAAGACTGACTTGTGCTTCTAACTTGGTTACTGACACAGGTCACTGGGAGGATGTTTCCATGTATCACTTGTGGGATTGTGTTTTTCCTCTACCTCTTCCTACTGACCAGAGAAGTAAAAAAATGTCCTTATGATTAGAAGTAGTGCTGTGGACCTATCAACTTCTCAATCTGAATTAACATAGGGAAAGGATATATATTCCTATCTCTATATCTAGATACATAGATACAAAGATACATATGTATGCATATGTATATACACGATGTATGTATACACACTAATGCATGCGTATATACATGCACACATATGTATGTGTGTGTATATATAGATATCTATATAGACATAGGTATATATGTTCTAGCTTTGGGTGGGCAACTGGAATGCCTTCAAGAACTTTCTTTCTAAGCATCTAGAACATTTTTGTAATACATAAGAGTCATTTTTCTCATTAAAAATAAAGCTATTTACTGAAATTGTCCAATCACCTAGGTTCTGTATTGGCAAAAGAAGTTTTCCATAAGCCACCTCAGTGAGAGGTAAAATGTCATTTTCCATTTTAATACCATACTATAAAGTTTTGAATAATTTATTAGTAACATTAGGCTTTTCTAGTAGTTAACAGATTCACTTATAATAGATTAAAATCTGGTTCCACTATGAAAAGTATATTTGGTCATTGCCTAGCTTAAGAGCTTTCTTGTTTGCTTGTTTAAAAAAAAAAAAAAACACATAGGAATGCAACCTGAGAACTAGAAGAAACTTTGATATCTTCTAGTCCAATTTTCCTATTTTAGAGAGTACAGTGACTTGTACATGGTCACACAGGTTGCAGAGCACAGGTTGCAGAGCAATGAATCATACTCAGGTCCTCTGACACTGAATACAGCACTCTTTTGTTGATTAACTCTATTTTAACTAAGACACATACTTTTCTTAGATGGAAGTAATTTTAATTAACTTCATTTTAACTAAGACTCATGCTTTTCTTAGACGGAAGTAATTTTCCTTTCAGATTGTTTTTCCATATTCCATAATAACTGTACAAGATTCACAAATTTCTTATACTAGTCTGCAAGTACCCTAACAAGTAAAATTCTTTTTATTAAAACTCAAGCTGCTTATCATTATAGGACAATTCAAGAAAAACTATTGCCTCATTCCTCAAACATATGAATATAAATTTTAAGTAACTCCCCCTACAATGACTCAGAGACAATATTATTTTAGGCAATCCTATTTCATAATAAAAACTAAAATGATGGCAAATTCAAACAGAGATTTGAAAGTCTGAAGTAGAAGGGGTACAAAACAGTTTCTTGGGTTTTCCAGAAAATTTCTGTACTTGAGCATCTGGAGGGTAACTAAAAAAAAAAAAACCAAACCTTGAAGATAAAAGCCCATGGTGGGGAGGGGAACATTTCCCCTTCACTTTCCCTTTGTCTGTGTTTATTTTCCTGGACCTTTACATATATAATACCAAATAGCCTATTTGAATTTGTGTATTTTCCAAAGAGACCACCTAAGGCAATAACGCTCCTCTGTAGAGTTTATGTGTCTGGACCACAGTGGGGGAGAGGAGATGCTGGAGGAACCAGAGCTGAAGGGGAGGAGAACAGAAACATTCCTTAGGCATAATTGTTTCATAAATGAATATGAGCACTTTTACCTCCCATATGACACAAATATCTATGAAGTTAATTGTTAACCTTTTCAAAATATAGCCAGAGAATACCAATTTCAGTAAAAATTCAATAGTTCTTGGTTCTAAGCTAGAGATTGCTGCCTAAAGTGGGAGGTGACCTTACTGAACACTGCAATACTGATGCCATCCTTACAACTTTCTTAGATTTTGCCACAAAATACTATTTTTTGCCCTAAATATTCTTCATAAGGATATTCTCCCCTTTACCTCCCACTCCAAACTCCTATTTAATGAGTTTAGATTCTAAGAAATTTAGGTTAGACAAAGAACTTGTACAATCCAATGAAAACTATAAACCTAGAAAGCCATTTAAAGTGTTTGTGGGACCAGCCTACTTTCTTGATTTTTTTCTGAAAAAGAGTAGCAATCAGTATGAGTTTTGCTTTCAGGTGGAGGCCAAATTATATAACATCTAAAAACTCCTATGATTTTTAATTGACATATACTGTACTTAAACCTGTAGTAAGGTGGTGGGAGAACACTAGCCACATACCAACTCCAGCCATCCTATGATTGCCTTGCATTCAGCTTAAGGGGTAATAGTGCCATGATCGATCACACACACACACACACACACACACACACACACACACACACACCAACAAAACTCAAATTCACCAGCCCCCTTTTTACAGTAGTGACTCTTTCGATAGGAACAATAATTCCTGAAGATTTACAGCAGAAGAGCAGTTGTGGATCTGTGAATAGCTCTAAATGAGCTGATTATCATTTCAAAAGACTGTGATGACACTTTAAAGCTTGAAGAACAAATGCACAGCAGAGTGTGACATGAGCGGCTTACTAATATTCTACAATATCTATTGAGTCTTTCTTGTTTCTCTCGGTGTCTCTGCCCTTTACTCTTTTGTCTATCTGCCATTTTTCTTCTCTATTCAAGTTAATGAGAATTCATTAAGAGCCTACTATGTTCTAGACACTGTTCTGTGTCCTAAAAAACAATCTTCCCAAGCCGGGAGGGGTGATAAAAAAACATAGAATACTGTATACAGTTAGACAGAGTCAGAAAGTCAAGAGTTTGAATCCTGTTCCCTACACTTATTAAGCTGTGCACCACTGGGCAAGCCTCTTAACCTCTCTCAGACTGACTTACCTCATTGGTGAAATGGGGATAATAAAAGCACTTTAGAGGCAGGCCAGGCATCTTGTATCTGTGCAGTGAGTCTACCACTTCCTGCTGCCACCTCCTCAGGTAAGAAGACTTCAGATTGTAGATAAGCTAAAGCCTTGAATCTTTCATTTCTTGCTGGGCACGTGTTCCTTAACAAAAGGCTGCAAGTGACCAGGCCAGGCATCTTTCATCTGCTCTAAAGCAAAGACTTCCATCTTTACCAGCACAGGGCATCTTTCACATCCTGATGCCAACCAACTTGGATGTGGAGAACCTATAGTTCAAAGAAGAGTGACCCTCCCTTTGACCTCAGGCCTCCCATCTGCTGTGCCTGTCCTTTGAAGGTGGGGGCCATCTCCACTCATCCTAATCTATATCTTACCAGTGGATTCAGATGGCTCTGGAGGAGAAAGAGAGGCTAGTGACTTTGAACAGCCCTGCCCCTTAAATAGAATTCACTTGCAAGTCATGGCATCATCTTCCTGATGTCATGATCCTCTTCAAGAATGAAGGACAAAACAACAACCTTTTGAAGGTAAAGGATAGTGCCCTCCACTCAGTAATGAGTATTCTCACACCTGGTCATATACTTCACATACTTGCAACTCTGAACTCCCTCTCCACTTCCCCTGCCTTCTAATTCCTCATTCCCATCCTCCTCAATCTTCCCACTCCAAAGTTTCATCCTAACTCCTCCCAGCCCTTCTGTTCCTTTGGAATGCCTACTCTGCAGGCAACACATTTCCCTTCATCTTAAATCAATTCCTCTCTCTCTTTTTTTTTTAAAGCAATTGGGGTTAAGTAACTTGCTCAAGGTTACACGGCCAGTTATTTCTGGGTGTGGTGCTAAGTATCTGAGCCCAGATTTGATCCCCAGGTCATCCTGACACTGGGACCAGTGCTCTTACTTGATGAGCCACCTGGCTGCCCCCAATTCCTCTCTTACTCTTTCCATTTACTACCTCTTACTGAAACCTGGCTTTGCCCTGATTATACAGCCCCCCCTAGCTACCCTTTGCAGTACTGGCTGCACCTTCATTCATTCTCTGTTCACTGGTCAAGGAGGGAAAGTTGCAATACTCCTTGCTCCCTATTGCCACTTCCAGGTTCTCCCCCTTCCCCCATTACTCAGTAACCTTTCTTCCTTTGATGTTCATGCTATTCATATCTACCATTCAATCAGAATCCTGGTAGCCATTGGCTACACACTTCCAGGTCTCCCCCTTTCCTTTCTCAATCAGTTTGATATCGGACTTACATTTTTTTTTCCTTTTGCTCAACTTCTGCCCTCATACTATGGGGCTTCAACATACATATTGATTCTCCCTCAAATAACCTAACCACTCAGTTCTTCAACCTACTCATTTCCCATGGGTTACTTCTTAATCCTATCTCAACCACACAAAGATGGTCATATCCTTGATCTCATTATTACCCACAAATTTATCAACTCCAGGTTTAAGATTTCTGAAATCCTTTTATCTGACCATAATCTATTGACTTTTCATCTCTCCCTCTCCTTTTCCCTTCCCCTACTTAAACCTATTCTTCATTTATACAATGACCTCTAATCATTTGACCCCTCAATTCTCTCCCAGTTGATCTCTACTACATGAGCCACTCTCTCCTCTTCTTCCTATCTCGAGTTCTTAGTGAGCCAATTCAACAAGACACAGTCCTCCTTTATTGAATTCCTAATCTCCTTATCATATCATCCATTATGACTAGCCAAATCTCAGCCTTGGACCACTCCCACCTTTACCAGCTATATACATGCTGCTGAACAAAGAAGGAAAAAAGTCACGTAATTGTTCTGATTGGGTCCATTACAAATTTATGCTACATGACATCAGCTGGGTCCTCACAACTGCTTGGCAATTCTACTATACCTCCCTTATCAACTCTCTATTCCACTCTTCACAGCAGCTTTTCCAAACCTTTTCATCCCTTTGCAAACTTTCCATGGCTCCTCCTCCTTCTACTCTCTCAGCTGAGAACTTTGCTTCATATTTTACAGAAAAAAAAATTGAGACCATCTGCCACGAACTCCCTTTTCCCTTCTCTTCCTCATTTCCTGTCACTCAGGTGCCTTCTGTGTACTTTTGTCACTTTCTCCTTCTTCACCCCTGTTTAATGTGAGGCTAACCCCTCTATTTGTTTAAGGGATCTCATTCTATCCCATCTCCTCCAACATATTGACCCTTCTATCATACACACTCTTTCATTTATTTTCAATGTCTCCCTTTTTACTGGCTCATTTCCTACTGTCTACAAACATGCCCATGTCTCCCCCTATCCAGAAAAATCCTATACTTGATCCTCCCATCCTTGCTACCATCCTCTATCTCTTCTGCCCTTTGTAGCTACATTCCTCAAAAAGGCCATGCACAATAGCTGCTTCTGCTTTCTCTCCTCTCACTCTCTTCCTAACCCCATTCAATCTGACTTTCAACCTCATTCATTCTACCAAAACTTAGTTACTAATGATTTTTTAATTGCCAATGAATAGTGTTTTCTCAACCCTCATTTTTCTTGACTTTTCTGTAGCCTTTGACACTGATAATCACTTTCCCTCCCTTGATATTCTCTTCCCTCTAGGCTTTTGGGATTCTCTCCTGGTTTTCCTCCTATCTATCTGACCAGTCCTTCTCTGTCTCCTTTGCTGGATCCTCTTCCAGATCACATCCTCTAACCATAGGTGTTCCTTAGGGTTCTGACCTGTGCTCTTTTCTTCTCCCTCTATACACTTCACTTGGTGATCTCATCAGTTCCCATAGATTTAATTACCATCTCTATGCTGATGACTTTCAAATTTACCCTTCCTGCCCAAATATCTGTGTTGACCTCCAATCTTGAATCTCCAACTGCCTTTCAGACATCTTGAACTGGATGTCTAGTAGACTTCTTAAACTCAATATGTCCCAAACCAAACTCATCTTCCCTATTACCTCCTGTCTTCCCTATCACTGTGAAGGGCAACACCACCCTTCCTGTGCCTCAGACTCACAACCAAGAGTCATCCTGGATTCTTCACTATCTCTCACCCCCTGTCTCCAAGCTGTTGCAAAGGCCTGATAATGTCACCTTTGCATCATCCCTCAAATACTCCCCCTTCTTTCTTGTGGCTACCACCTCTCATGCAGACCTTTGTGATCTCACACCTTGATTACCACAATACCACAATACCCTGCTGGTAGATCTGTCTTACTCAAGTCTCTCCCTACTCTGTTTCCTTCTCCATTAGGCCACTGAAGTAATTTTTCTAAAATGGTCTGATCAAGTCACTTCAACTCAATAAGCTCCACTGGCTCCCTATTGCCTCCTGAAACAAATACAAAATGCTCTGTTTGACATTCAAAGCCCTTCATAACCCCCTGCCCCTTTTCCAGTCTTCTTACACCTCACTCTCCAACATGTATTCTTTGATCCAGCAACACTGATCTCCTGGCTATTCTACAAATTAGACACCCCTCTCAGTCATCTTCAGGCATATTCTCTGGCTGTCCCCCATGCCTAGTATGCTCTCTCTTCTCCAGCCTGACTACTGAGCTGCCTGGATTCCTTTAAGTCCCAACTAAAACCATCTACAGGAAGCCTTCTTTAACTTTTCAATTTCAGTATTTCCCCTCTCTTTTTTTTTTTAAGCAATAGAGGTTAAGTAACTTGCTCAAGGTTACATGGCCAGTTATTTCTGGGTGTGGCTGAGTGTCTGAGCCTGGAATTTGATCTCCAGGTGGAGATCACTGTGCTACCTGGCCGCCCCGTATTTCCCCTCTCTTAATGATTTCCTATTTATCCTGTATATAGTTTGCTTTGTATAAATTTGTTTGCATATTGCTCTCTTCCCATTAGATTGTAAGTCTCTCGAGGACAAGGTCTATCTTTTGCCTCTTCATTATTGTTCATTGTTGTTATTCAGTTATTTCAGTCATACCCAACTCCCCATGACCCTATTTGGAGTTTTCTTGGCAAAGATATTAGACTAGTTTGCCATTTCCTTCTCCAGCTTATTTTACTGATGAGGAATCTGAGGCAAATAGGGTTAAACGACTTGCCCAGGGACATACAGCTAGTAAGTATTTGTTGCCAGATTTGAACTCATGAAGGTGAGTCTTCAGGCCTGGCACTCTATGCACTGCACTGCTTAGCTGCCTCACTATGGGCCAGGTACTATGCTAAGCACTTTACAAATATTATCTCATTTGAGCCTCATGATAACCCTAGTAGGTAGGTACTGTTATTATTACCATTTTACATTTGAGGAAACTGTCCAGGATCACACAGCCCAGAGTGAATGCAAATCTTAATTGTTTCTGTTTTCACTAGAAACCTTGACAATCTTCCTCCGCACCCCCAGTTTGATTTTTTTTTCTAGACTACGTTAAAGAGGTCATTCTTTGCCTCATTATCTTTTCACCTAGTCTTTATCACTAAATGGGTGTTGCCTCAGTCAAACTGAGACCTACTAAAGACCTTAGTTTTAAAAGGCCAAGGTCTTCCACTGCATCTGGGGCCATTTCTAGTCATCCTGATGTGTATTTTGCCACTGGACCCAGCTGACTCTAGAGGAGAAAGGGAGGCTGGTGTCTTTGCACAGTCCTGCCTCACTTAAATCCAATTCATTTGCATGTCAGGGCATCACTTCCATGATGTCATGGTCCTCTTCAAGAAGAAAGGACAAACAACAAGTCTGGTGTTTCTTTGATTTATTCCGTTCCTTGGAAGAAGGGAATGAATACACCTTTAATGGTCGTCAATACAGACCATGCCCAAATTTGAATTTTAAACAAGTAAAAAGTAGGAATCCTGTGTCTGAACTTTTCATTTGACTTACTTGTCATGGACTTTACTGGTTTATTAGCAAAATGCTCAAAATTCCTGTCCCACAGAGGTGGTGGAAAGTCAAACAGGATAATAATCTGGATCATTCTTGAGACTATGTCACTTTAGTAGTAAGGCGGGAGTTCAGATGATTCACACTCATTCTTTCAGGGCTAAAGGGGAATATTGAGGGTATTGATTCTACCAGAATTACCATTATTGCATTGGCAAGTACTTTTCTACAATAAAGGACAATACCATATGCATGTGCTAGAATTTACTAAGCCTAGCTTTATTTTGTTGATATCTTTTGGCTTAGAATATCTTCTCTGGTTGAGTTTTTGTTTCTTTGTTTTTGACAGGGCTTGGGATTTCATTTTTGTAGGGAATTCTAGTAAAGGAAACTTCCTCTATTACTCAATGAATGAATAAGTATTTATTTAGCATCTACCATATATAAAGCACTATACTAGGGACTGTGGGTACAAATAAAAAAGTGAGTTAGTCCTTACACTCAAGAAGCCAACATTCCACTTCGGGTGACATCATGTATGTATATATGTATAGACAAAGCAAAGTAATATGGGGCAGGAGCACTGGTAGATGGTGGGGAGAGGTGATCAGAAAAGTTCTTGCACAGGTGGTTAAGTTTCAGCTGGGCTTTGAATAATGTAGAAGACAATTGCTCTCCAGTTTATAGTCTTATTAGAGAATTAATTGAGTCACTAAGAAGTTAAATGACTTGCCAAAGGTCATCCAGGCAGTAGGTATCAGAGGTCACGTTGCCAGTCTTTTATTCATTAGGCCATCCTACCTAATGCCAAAAATAGTCTATTCTAATAAAGGAAGGAATGGTAAAATGGGGCTCTCACACAATGAATCTAGGTCTCATGCTACTCAAGGTAAACCAGCTGGCTATTACAGTCCAGCCACCTGGATCCTTTTAATTTCAATTTGCTCCTACCTATAAAAAGGGACGGAGTCTGGGAGTATATTTTGAAGTGCTGGACAGGACATCAATATATTAAGAACAAGTTAACTCTGAAAGCTTAAGTATGACTAAATTTTCTTATTTGAAAACAATTACATTTTATAATGCAATGAAAATCAATACAGTGGGAATAACATGCTTTCTCCTCTAGCTGTCAAAACTTAGCACCAAGCCCTTCTCAAGCCTACAAAATGAGTCAATTTTGTCACTTACCTTTAGGAAAGCTTCAGAGTAATGCACTATACAGTCCTTAGCTACCAAAATTTTTGAAAAAATAAAGTCAAAGCATTCAGGCTGCCAGCATATCCATTGTAACATACAACAGGAAAATCACAGTTGCCTGGGAGATAAATATATGGGATGTGGGTAGAGTAATTAGAAGTTACAGTTGAAAAAAAATTTTTTAAGCCTAGATTGTAGTTTACTCTTAAACCTTCACCTAATACACAGCTTTACAAACCCAAACAGCCAAAACAAAGGGAGGGAAAATTTCATTTTCATGCAAAGCAAAAAACTAAATGGTCCCCTCAGCTGTATCAACACAAATTGTAGATCCGTTTATGGGATGAAGGAATCCATTATCATTTCCTTTGCTTAAGACTCTAAATCAGCAGGAATCAAACTGAGGTCAGAAAAAAGAGGAGTACAGGTAGTCATTTTAAGCCTTGCTCATTAGTAACTGGTCCTTGGGATCTTAACACAATAGCTGATGCTGGTTACTCAGCAGAATGTGCTAAGAAACTAGAAATTCCTTCCTTGCTTTGCCGGGCTTTTGTCTTCTCGACTTGTTTTAGTTCTTTCCAGAGGACTTTTGTGTTGGTGTAGATACAACAAACTACTGTGATAGTCTGAACACAGCTTCACTCCACAATCACATGCTCTTAAATGATGCATTTTTATTACATGGACAAAAACTTGAACTTTGAGTCAAATCCCTCAGGCTATTCTAACAGATAATCGGTCGCACCTCAGGGGATAAACACCCAAACCGCCACTTTGGGGCATGTTTCTTAAACACCTGTAAAATGTTTAGGGCCTCAGTGGTTTTGGGGCTGATTTCTTTCTTGCACCACCTGCCATGAAGAACTTTTGGGAGTTTCAGTCAGTCCGCCTGTCTCAGATGCCCACCCACTCTGAAAGGAGCTTCTTCCCTTCCAGAGCCACGTCGGGTTCCCCCAGTACTACTTGGGAATGACTCAGCCTAGGGACCTTCCTCGATCTCCCACCCGGGGCCCCCTCCCCCACTTAGGGTAGATACGCCGCATCTCTTTACTCACCTGCCTGAGGGGAATTGGCTTCAGAAGCCTCTAAAAAGTTGCCGGCCGGACAAGCTGGGGCTCAGGCAGGTGGAAGGCGTGGGACAGAAGGAGCGAAAGAGGTGGCTGCCTCTGGGCTCTCTGCCCGAGCTGAGGCAGTGAGGGAGGGGGTGCTGAAGGTCCAGGAGAAAATAAAGAGGGAGAGGAGTAGAAAGGGCTGATCCAAGCCAAGGGAGCCTTAAGGGTCAAACGGGAAGGCCGTTCTGCCAGGACCCGCCTCTGCTCCAGACCTAGATCACAGTTATGGGGAAGGTTATTACTCTCTGGCCCTGGCAGCTCCGCCCCTTGTGACACCCTGTAGTGGAGAAGCGCTGTGACCCCGCCATTCGCCCCACTGTACAGCTCACAGAAGGTCAGCAGGCACCCTAGGCTGGGCACCTTGGACAGCGAGAGACTTCCTCCGGCTGTCCAGGCTTCTTCCCAGGCAAGCAGGGAGCCAGAACGCAAGTGGGCTAGGGGCAGGAAGTGTTTCCCCTTGCGTTGCGCAAGGCGCACTCTTGAAGACCTTGTCTCCTTTAAGCTCAGCATTCCCAGCGATCCAGACTACACAATAGCTGGGGATGCGCTTGGCGTTCTGGCGCGGATCCCCGCCCAGAGTGAAAATCGGTGCCCCTTCAGGGAGCTCCCCGAATTTTATGCGGGGCTGGAGCACGAGGCTGGAGAAGAAGCTCCGAGAAAGCTAAAGATATGTGACCAGCTGGCTTGAGAGCCCGCTGGCTTGGAAGCCTGGCTCCTAGGCTTGAAAGGTTTCATCTGTCCAAGGCCGAGGGAAAGTGGTTAGTGAGATCACAGATAAAATTTGGCCACATACTAAACAAGTTTGGTATTACAGTGAAGTTTCGAGATAAACTTATTATTTTCTGTAGAATTCCATCCTCCTCTTTGTGCTAGCTCAGGGTACCTTGCCCAGAACTTTGTCTTGGAGTCACAGTATGTCCAAAAGTATAGCTATGCCAGGCAAGTTTTCTCCCTGGCAAAGGCCTCAAAGGGAGGTTGTATAGAGAAGCATATGGATGTAAAGTAAGGGTGTAACTAGAATATCTTTAGTTTTCTTTCAAAATTGAAATTCATTTATCTTTCACTAATTTACCTAAAGAATGGCATCAACTGGGACCTGGTAACCTTGTATAGTGGATAAATGGCATAGTGAGCTAGTTTCACAGTCTTGGAGCTAGGGATAACCTTAGTCCTGCCTCTGACACAAACTCTGTGTGACTGAGGAAACAGCAACTTCCCACTGTCCCCTGATAACTCTCTAAAACTGTAAATTATCAATAAGTTGCTGATCTACATAAAGAAATGCAGTTTTTTTTTTTTTTTGTATTTGGAGAGTTCCTCACACAAAACCATCATTCTCCCTAAACTCAATTCTCTTCCAAAATCAATTCAGACTATTGAAGGAACCACCATTTTTCTACTCGGTGAAATTTGCACTCTCAGTGCAATCAACCACAATCTAACCAGCAGTTTTCAAATCTTCCGATTCCAACCTTGTAGATACCTCTCCAGGTGTTCCTTTTTTCCCATGGTCACAGATACCACTTACGTTCAGAACCTCATTGCCTCTCTTGTCTGGTCTACTGAAATAGCCTAAATAGTCTCCTTTCTTCAAGTTTCTCCTCACTTCAATCAATCCTCCAGAGTAAAATTTGTTTTCCCAAGCACAAATCTGACCATATCATTCCCCTACTCAAACTCTTATGTTGGATAAAAATTTAAAGTTCTATACAAACTGATTCCAACACACTTTTCCAAACATATATTATTTCACACATTCTATGGTCTGGCTCAGGGATGGGGAACCTGAGACTTTGAGGTCACCGGTTGCCCTCTAGGTCCTTAAGTGTGGCCCTTTGACTGAATCATTCCAGTTGCTAGTGCATTTTCTCTCAAAAGGTGTTATATATCTTTTGTGTGTGTGTGTACATATAGATATAGATATCACCTCTTCTGGGCTTATTCTTCTAAGTCACTCACACTGTCAGAATGGGTCTCCAGAAGGGGGCTGACTGCTTCTCCATTCAAGGTTCACAAGAGCCAGTCTGTTCTTTTTCCCCTCTAATCTTAATAAACCAGATGATAGCAATTCACTTTCTCAAAGGGATATTTATCAATATATGAACATGTTGCTCTTCCCTGTTAAAATATAAGCCCAATTGCAGGCAAAGATTGTTTCACTTTTGCCTTTGTATGCCAAGCACCTAGAACAGAACCTGGTATATAGTAGGGGCTTAATGAATGTTTATTGATTGATTGGGATTTCCCACACTGATGAAATCATAAGTCAGGATTGACCCCTCATGCCCTCCTTCCTAGAAATATAATCAATAGAATCATAGGTTCTTTTTAGGAAGGAACCTTAAAGATTATTCCAATATCCAACTAAGTTAGCAACCTTCTTTACAACATCCCTGGTAGTCTGTACTAAAACACTTAAAAACTATAGGAAACTACTAATTTTTAGACCTAAAAGATGTTAAAACTGGACCTTAGAAATAATCTATTCCAAGTTCCTCATTATAAAGGTGAGAAAACATGTGTAGAAAAAGGAAAGTGAGTTTTTTGTAGTTGTCTTCTAACCTTGTACTGCTGAGAGGAGCCCAGGGGGAGGGGGGAGAGAGAGGGGAATAAAATTTGAAACTCAGGGATTATGGAACTGAATGTTATAAACTAAAAGTAAATAAATTTAAATTAAAAAAAGAAATAAAAATTCTTTTCACTCACAAAAAAAGAAAAAGAAAGTTACTTGTCTGAGGTCATACAGCTAATTCATAGCAGACAGAGGGCAAAAAAACAACAACAAAAAAACAACATATCTCTTGGTTATCAGTAAAGAGTTCTTTCAGTTCCATTCTAGTGCCTCCTATCTCTCCCACTTAAAGACAGTTAAATTTGATTGAACTTTTTTGCTCATAATGCACATAGATCTGACTCCTTGTGTCTTAGGTCCTAAATTAAGCAACGGAAAAGTTCTTAGAGTGAATTGAAGCAAACCCCTTTATTCTATAGGATCTCAGTAGGGACTGAGATCCATAGAGGTTAAGTGACATCCAGGGTCACCCACCCTACAGCAGAGTCTTCCTTTCTCTAGGCTATATATCTCTACTTCCCTACACATTTCTTTATATGGTATGACTTCTATACCTCTCATTCACCATTTTGGCTGGTGCTCTCTGAATGTGGTCCATTTTGTCAGTATTCCTCTTAAAAATGGATTTTAAATGACATTCCTAATATTATCTGACCTATGAATTATTGCATCCCTTTATGTGGATTCTATACTTAGACTAATGAACAAAACATGCATTAGCTTTTTAGTAGCTACATCTGTTGATTTACATTGAGAATGTCAATTCAAAAACTCAGATCTCTTCTATGTGAAAGGCTATTCGGCTAATTCTCTCCTATCATGCTGAACTACTGATTTTTTAAATTAGAAGACCATTTGTTATGTTAAATTTAATTTTGTTTTTGTTCTGCTCTTCAAGAGTATTTTAAGTTCTTTTTGTCTTGATCTGACATACAACTATGTTAGGAATGTTACCTCCTTAGATGTCTTTTATCTCTATATTTTAAAAATATGCCATTTTAATCTTCTTCCATGTTGCTAAAGAATTATGTTAGACAAAATACAACTGAGGAAGAGGTCTCTGGCACATAAAGACCTCATTCCAGGTTGTTATAAACTTCCAAAATTGTTCAGAAAGATACCATGAAAGACTTCACCAATTCCTCTTTCTCTCTTTCTCGTTCCCTCTCTATATGTATATACATATTTATGTACATATATATGTTTTTAGTTTCTGGAAGCCATATTTCTCTACCTTTTGAAAATCATGTCATTTATCTGTCTTAATAAGATCATAGATTTAGAGGTGAAATAGACATCCTATGTTTCCCCCCTTTCTTTTTTTTACAGGCTATTTTAAAAGCTGATGTCAACAAAAAATTTCTAGTTAAAACACACTGTTTGGGGCGGCCAGGTAACACAGCAAGAAAGAGCACCAGCTCCAGTGTTGAGAAGACCTGGAGATCGAATCCTGGGCTCAGACACTTAGCACCCACCCAGAAACACCTGGCCATGTAACCTTAAGCAAGTTACTTAACCCCGATTGCTTAGGGGCGGCCAAGTGGCTCAGCGAGTAAGAGCACCGGCTCCAGTGTCAGGATGACCTGATCAAAATCCGGGCTCAGATTCTCAGCACCACACCCAGAAATAATAACTGGCCGTGTAACTTTGAGCAAGTTACTTAACCCCAATTGCTTAAAAAAAAAACAACACACTGTTTTCTTTAGATACCGGCTCCTTTTGTTCTTCATTGGGATAATTTGGAATGATCTTGTCAATTTAATTTTTAGAACATTGGTCTTTTTTGAATTTTTGAAAATGAATTTCCTAGAATCAAGGGTGTAACACCCATTATTATCATCCTTTGCTATTAGTAACTAAAATTACATTACCACCTTCTCTAGAATTGGCTCTGGAAGAGTATGCATGCCTCATTCAAAAAGAACAGGGCAGGCTAATGAAGTAATAACACAATACGTAATGAAGTAACATTTTCCATTAAGAAGATATAGATCCTTTAAAATTTGAAGACAAACAGAAACAGGCATTTCATAAGAAACCATTGATATTGGTTATAGGGAGTTCAATGAACAACTTAGATTTTTAAAATAAAAAAAAATATATATATATGAATGGAAGCAAGACCACACAGCTGAGGAACAGTGCAGAAGAGTAATCTAGTCCTATAAGGACAGTGTCGGGAGCACTAAATCTGAGAAAGAATTGAGTCTGGTAAGAAATACTGTGGAAAGAAGGAAGTGTTTCATTTAGCTATGTTGAGGGGAAAGACAATGATAAGATAAGTGATAGGGCCACTATTCAGGGTAGATAGGATGATTGACTAGACTATGAAGGTTGAACTTTATCCCTCTCCTCTCTTTTTCTTTGCTTCAGTTTTCTTTCCAACAAAGAAAGATCTTTAGTCTGGGAAAGATAATACAGAAATGAAATGATTAATAGAGTTAAAAATTAAAGACAAGTAAGGAGATGGTTAGAGACAATTAATTTTAATGAATACAAGTCAACATTGGAGACAAATTTCATCACGAGGTACCAGAAAAAAAAAAAACATGAGAAAATATGATTTCTTAAAGACCATGGTGAATGGGAAAGGTGTCACATGACTGAAGAATGACAAATATATCGATATTCATAAAAGCAAAGACAACTGAATCTGCAGTTTCTAGGCTAGTGCTGTTGACTCTGGTTTCAAAGTTTCTATAACATTCTATATTCCATAATTAAAGACAATGACTTGGGGAAACTTAGAAAAGGAAGTTGGTTTTTGTCCTTTGTTCTTGAAGAGGACCAAAATGACATCACTATGTTAGAGTTAAGTGACATCATGTCTGATTGTGGATGATCAGACCAATACTAGCTTGGAATGCTCTAACAGGTTGGGCACAAATAGCCCATGTGAACATTTGGGATGGATTCTCTAAACTTGCACATCCCCTCATTTTTTGTGGCACTCTGTGCCACACATTGCCTTCATCACTCTCACACCCTGTCTGTCTCTTCTCTTTATAATTACACCCCCTCATTTTTTTTTGAGCTGCTTCAATTCTTTGTTTTTTGTTCACAGTACGTTCTCTGATTAGGGCATGACACTCTGGGTGGTCCCGTGCCAGTGTCTTCCACATCATGCAATCAATTCCAAAGTTCTTAAGAGAGACCTTGGGAGTGCCCTTGTATTACTTTTTCTGACCACCGTGTGAACACTTGCTTTGTGTGAGCTCTCTGTAAAATAATCTTTTAGGAAAGCATACATTTGGCATTTGAATAACATGGCCAGCGAATTGGAGTTGCACACTCTGCTATAGAGTTTGAATGCTTGGCAGCTTAGTTCCAGAAAGAACCTTAGCATCTGGTATCTTTTCCTCCCAGGTGACCTTCAGAATCTTCCTAAGACAATTCAAATGAAAGTGATTCGGTTTCCTGGCACGGAACTGGCATACTGTCCAGGTTTCACAGGCATACAATAAGATCAGCACTGCAGCTTTGTGGACTTGTAATTTGTTAGGCAGTCTAATATCTCTTCTCCCCCACACTTTCCTTCAGAACCTCCCAAATACTGAGCTAGCTCTGGCTATGTCAATCTTATTATCAATGTGTACACCAATGGAAAGTATACTGCCAAGTATACTGAACTTACCTATAGCATAAAAACTTCTCCATTTGTTGTAACTGATGATTCCATGTAAAGGTGGTGTGGTGCTTCATTTGTACGTTACTTTTGATGGAGTTGAATCCTGCCTTCTTAGAGATGGATGAACTGCTGGTGAACCCTGTGGAATTCTTGTTTTTCATTTAGTAGCTTTTGATTTTCCCCATCAATTTCATCAAACCAGTCTTGATGTTTGCAAGTGTTCTGACCCAGATGAATAAATGCAGTGCTGTACACCAAATCTCTGAAAACTACCCACTCCTTTTCTGCTTCGCTGTTGCCAACTATGTGTTGGCTCAATTACCGCCCCTCCTCCTGCCCCCCCAGTTGGCAACAAACTGTTCCTTCTCAGAGAAGAACTCTAATCAGTTGACTTTAGTTCTTCTGGTACTCATTTTGCCCTGGGGTCACCAATTTTTTGAATGAGAATATTTAGCCCTGTTAGAGAGGATTAGTCTCTGATTTGTCTAGCACTCAGTGCCACACATTGCCTTCATCACTCTCACACCCTGTCTCTTCTCTTTACAATCACATAGTCTATCAAATTTCAATGTTTGTTGTGAGCCTGTATCCACAAAATTTTATTGCATTAAGGCAAGTGGAAAAATGTGTTGGTGATAAGGTCATGAGATACACAAGTCTTCAGTAGTAAGTGACCATTGCTGTTGCTGTTTCCAACTCCATTGCTTCAAAGGACTCCCTGCCATGTCTGGTAGTCTTAGCCTGCTCTGGCATTAAAGTGACCCAGAATTATAAGCTTGTCCTCTTTTGGCACATTGATGGCAAGGGTCTCCGGGTCTTCATAAAATTTTTCTTTGATCTCATCAAGTGTTGTCATGGTGGAAATATAGAGACTGATGATAGTGGCAGGCATTTTCCTACAAGTGGCAATTGTCCTGAGCCTGTTGTTCCCTCTTTTGGGTAGGCATACAAGCTTGTTGACTAGATTATGTTTGATTTCAATCATGAAGCTATGCCAGCTTCACGAAATTCCCCTTCACTGCAGCCACTCCATAAAAACATGCATCCAGCTCCTTCTTCAGTAAGCTGATTTCATTTGTCAGCCTTATTTCACTCAGGGCAGCTATTTGGATGCAATACCTGCTGAGTTCTCTGACAAGAACTTTTCATCTTTCAAGTCTACTGGATTTTGTATTGTCTATAAGTGGGCACACATTCCATGTGAGTGGAATATCTCTGCAGAAGTTCTTGTACATATTTTTGTGTGTTTTGCCTATAGGGTGGGATCCACACCCAGTGAGGTAATCAGGCCAGGGTTGAGTAAGCAGACAACTTTTAGAACACCTTTTCTAGGCCCTTCCTCACACCAGGAAGTGAGCAGTGTAGTCATTAAAAGGCTGCTCAGACATGCAGGGGGCTGCTGAGTCCCACTGCTGCTTCTAGTGAGAAGACAATGTTATGACCTGGGCCACCTGTGTGCAAGGTTGTGACTACAGGTCCCAGTGTATCTGATGAGGTATGGGCTCTGGGAGCTCCCTTGAGCTCTCCTTGAATCTTTGAGGTATAGGCTCTGGGAACCTCCCTTGAACTCTGATTAAATTATCCCATTTGATGAGGAATTTGTGTGAGGTCATTAGGATTGTGGCTGGGTCCAAACCTCTGTTACTAGACTTCCCACCCTTGAGCCTATCAAAATATCAAGCCACCCTTGAACTGGACTAGCCCACCTTTGTTTGTAGTCTCCATGTAGCCTCCAGCAACTTCCTACCCTTAATCACTCATTGACCTCATTTGACTCCTGAAGACCCTCCCCAAACTCCTCCTCTAGACCACCCCTAGATTACTCCCACAACTTTCTGTATATAAGATCTCATCTTTGGGGTGGCCAGGTAGCACAGCAAGTAAGAGCACTGGCCCCAGGATCCCAGGATGACCGAATCCGGGCTCAGACACTTAGCACCCACCCAGAAACACCTGGCCGGGTAACCTTGAGCAAGTTACTTAACCTCAATTGCTTAGGGGTGGCCAGGTGGCTCAGTGAGTAAGAGCACCAGCCCCACAGTCTGGATGACCTGGGATCAAATCTGGAGGTGGGCACGAGTGCCATAGAATTACCTAGTACAGGCTTACTCTGTGTCCAATGCAAGCAAACTTTTAATAAACTTTACTTTTCTTTGGCTGAGAGAAGATTTGAGTCAAATTCATTCGGCAGGACCCGGCGTGTTGGTATTTTGGGATCTCCAGAGCAACCCTAACCCTCTTAGTGGGTAACCTCTTCATTTTTGCACCTGCTGCTTCATCACTTGCCTGTCACCACAGGACTTTGAGATAGGTAAAAATGGCAAAATGATATGAGTGATGTCGTTTGATCTGTGTGTAAATTGGATTTAAGTGAGGCAGAGTTTCTTGAAGTTGTAGGCCTCACTCTCTCTTCCAGAGTTGTCACAATCCAGTGGCAGGACACAGTCAAGATGACAGGTGATGGCTTAAGATGCAGTGGATGACTTTGGTATTTTTGATGTCTAACCAAACTCTAAGCACTCCACAGCACCTGCTTCAGCCGTCTGAGAATGATTGTTCTCATCTGTTCACTCCACCGGGTGAAGTCTTCACAGGCTTGGGGTAGATGGCTCTGAGACTCCTTGGTTACCCTCAACCTGGTTTAGTCTGTCTACTGAAACGGTTTACCAGGGTGTGGCCACTGTGCATTCTACAGCTTCTTAGAGCTACAGGTGAGAATTAGTTGGGTCAGGTAGGCACCAAAGGTGGAAAGCAGCCCTGTATTTATGATTTTTGATGAAGTAACTAGATAAGAAGATAATGAGAATGCTATAGGCATGGTATGTTAATATTTCAGGAAAACATGGACAAAGTCTTTTATGATTTCTCCCTAGACAAGTTGAAGAGATTAGGGTTAGGCTCAATGAAAATATCTTTAGGTAGATGTGGAACTTGCTGAATGATTGAACCCAAAGAGTAGTTATTGGTGGGTAGCTATCAAATTTGAATGAAGTCTCTAGTGTTGAATCCCTGGATTCTTTTGCCCTGTTCTGTTCAGTATATTTAATACTGACTTAAGTGAAGGCATAAATCATAAATACCATCTTTGTTGTAATTACAAACACCACAAAGCTAGATAGACTATGAAGACAAAGTCAGGATTTCAAAGGAGCTCAGCAGGATACAACACTAAACTGACTTGATTTCGGTGAAATTGAATAGGGATGGGGATTTGTTTTGTGAAGTTTGAATTTAGTTCAAGAGCCACACTTGAGAACCTAGAGGACCACATGTGGCCTCTAGGCTGCAGGCTCCCCACTCATGGAATGGATCTGCATGTACATCTAGATTTAAAAATTCAACTTCATAAGTACACAATGGGTGAGACATGACTAGACAACAATTTATGTGAAAATGTTGTTTTTTAAAAATTGAAATGCAAGCTCAATATGAGTCAAAAGTATGACATGGCAGCCAAAAACAAGCTAGTGGTCATTTAGAAAGCATTAAGATTTGATTGTATTGACAACAAGGGAGGTAACAGTCCTCTTCTCCAATTAGATTACATATAGAGTGGTGAGTTTAGTTCTCAGAAACATAATTTTGAAAGGACATTGACCAGATGGACATTATCAAGAGAAGAACAACTAAGACAGTGACTTAGATGGAAGTTGGAAAAAATTCAAGACAGTGCCATATGAAATTGTTCTTTACCTGGTGGTTATCATCTATGTACCCCAATGGTGCAAAGGCACCAGTAAAGTTTTCTTGCTGTCCACCTGTTTTCCTGTGCCTCCCTGTACCATGCCATGCTTATTTCCTGCCATTCATTTTTTATTGCTCTTCTTATAAGTTGGTCATCATTAATACTCACACCCACTGAGGTACCTAGATGGGACAGCGGATAGAGTGTTGGGCCTGGAGTCAGGAAGACTCATCCTAGTACATGAGTTAGTTGATCCTAGATGCCCTTTCATTCAGGACTTGGAACCCAAACTAATCTTTAAGTCTCCCACATATCTAATGACTTCTTTGTCTAGAATATCCAGCAGGCCCTTCTTCTTTAATGGTGTCAGCTATCTTCTCTGTAATTGCTCTAGGTAAAAGCAGCCAGAGACAGGACTAATGGAAATATGTGGAATAACTGTACTTTGGTCTTAACCTCATTTTTGTTGAAACCCTTTAATATTTGAAGGGCCCTCGATTTGTGACTAAGTCCTATGAACAACTATACATAGGAAAAAGTGGCCTTCATTCATGAGTGCTTATAAATTTACCCCTATCATGTTGTTTGCTGACAGGAGAAGTATGAATGGTCTAAATGGATCTTTTCCTCTTGAAACAGAAACTTTAATATAGCTTTAGAGTAGAACTTTTTCACCTTTGTGTATGTGTATATTGGGCACTTTTGTTAGTCTGGCACAGACTATAGACCCCTTCTAAGATTAATGTTTTAAATGCATGAAATTAAGCACATAGAATTACAAAGAAAATTACTTATATAGAAATTTATTTATTGAAACATTTTTTAAAAGATCATGGATTCCAGATTAAGAACTCTTGCCTCAGAGATATATTTTTCTTGTTCCCTTTCTTTCAAAGTTAGATATGTCTAGGGCAAGGGGTCTGACTCTGACAGTTAGGAGGTGACATTTCCAATATTTTTTCAGTGCCTATAATTTGTAAAGCACCATACTAAGCACTTGGGATATGAAGATGAAAAAAAAACCCAAAGCTTACACTCTGATAGATGGGGGAAAGGAATACACAAATAAATAGAATGCATATTAAAATGTTACTTGGGCAAAAAAGAGGCCCAGACAGAGTGGGGAAGAAAAGAATGTTTTTAGCTGGAAGAAATGAGAATGGGAAGGAAGAAAGAAAAAGATTTCAACAGAGAGGTATAAAGTCTTGTCTGGGATTAGGCAGTGTATGAAGTGAGTTAGAGGGGACTTAAGTTGGGAAGATAGCTTGGAAGCAGGTTGTGGATGCACTTAATAGCTAATATGCAGCATTTGTATTTTGTCCTGTTGCAAGGGGGAGATAGAAAGGGACTTTGTGCAAGAGAATGATATAGTTGGGTGAGTGCATTAGGAATATTATTTTGGAAGCTCTGTGAAGGACAAATTGGAAACAAAGATATTGAAAATATGGAGGCTAGTTAGGATGCTATTATAATAGTCCAGATATGAGGCAACAAAGACCAGAACTAGGGTTATGGGGAAGTGAGTGGAAATAAGGGGATGGATATCAAAGAAATGATGGTGGTAGAGGTGACAGAATGTTGTCATTAACTAGAGATGGGGTGATGGCAGTGAGGAAGATGAATGACTCAAAGATGGCACCAGTAAATGGGAGGATATTTGGATGATCAAATAAGAAGATGGAAGGAAGAGAAGGTTTTGGGGGAAATGATGATTCCAATGCACTTATGGCAATTTTCTAATCTACTGAATTTGAGTCATTCTCCAGAGAATGGATAGGGATGGGTCTGTGCCTCAGACTTTTGTAAAGGACATATGTGACCTGAGGTTCTTGGTGAGTTCCTGTATGTCCATTCCTATGACTAGGTAATGCCTCAAAGATAATTAACCACTGATCCAGGATTTTAAAGGAAGGATTCTGCCCTTTCTCTCTTTCTCTGTGGAGTGTGCTGTTTGGGATTCAGACAATGTATAGTTTGGACTTTCCTCCAGGGGGGAGAAGGGGTCTCTTTCTTTTCCTCCTAACCTTAGGTGGAATGGTGACCACATACATATGACAGTGAGATCTTTTGCTGGCTTATCTTAACCTGAGAGTACTCCAAGTCTCTGACTGCCTCTAATGCCCTGGGCTCATTTCTCTTAGCATAAGTGATGGACAAGTGATCTTCATCTGGGTGTTTTGAGCCTTGGTGGAGGCTTATACATTTGGAGAGGTTGGGAGTTCCTTAGTCCAGGTTCTGCTTTGCCCAAAGGAGATAATCACAACTTCTCAGGGGAGAAGATAACTAACATGAAGAAGATATTATAGATGAAAAGACTAATAAAGCCCAAGTTGGGCTCTAAGTTGCCAAGGATATCAAGACTTTTAGTTGTAAAAACTATTTAAGTCAGAGCTTAAAGTGAAATGTCTGTTCAGCAATACCACAAATCTTTTGGAAGTCTTTATTTCTCAGGAGAGTACAAAAAAGGAAGAATGGGTTACTATATCATATTTTAAGCATTTGTTAATGTGTGTTTAGGGATCATCTTTTTTCAACTATTTTTTTTTATGGTGGAGGAAAAAATAGCTGTCCTGTACTTTATGCATGTTATACTATGAGTATTTTCCTAATCATTTTGGGGAAAATTATAGGCATGAACCATCCCTAAGCTGTGTTAGAAGTGTTTTTTTTCCCCCCCAGAGATCAACTCCAAAGACCAAAAATATTGTTTAACTCTGTTAAACAAAAAACAAAAGAACTAAACTCAGTACCCTAGATTTAGAAGTTTCCCAAATATTAGTGACCATAAACTATAAGCTCCTAGAGTTTGCTTCATTTATTTTATTTGTGTCTCCAGTGCCTGGCACAGCCTTTCATGCTTGATAATATTTAATAAAAGCTTGTTTATTGATTGATTATTTGATAAAATGCTGTTGATATGGCTCAAAGTGGTTTATCCTTATTTTTTACTTTTCCCCTAAAGCTATTATATCTTTGACATAAACAATTAATAAACAACCAGGTGGTATAGTGGATAGAGCATCAGGACTGGAGTCAGGAAGACCTCAGTTCACATTTGGCCTCAGACACTTGCTAGCTGTGTGACCCTGGGCAAATCACCTTAAATCTGTCTGTTTCCTCATCTGTAAAATGAGCCAGAGAAGGAAATGGTCAACCACTCCAGTATCTTTTCCAAGAAAAGCCCAAAGGGGGTCACAAAGAGTCAGACATGACTGAAATAACTTAACAACAACAATAAGTATGCTGAAAGGTAGAATGTCATAAGAACAAACAAGGGGTCTAGATAAATTATTATAAGAAATATAAGAAGAGAAAGAATTCCTTAGCTGGGGAGGCTTCAGGGAGGAAGTGATACCTGAGGCCTTGGGCCTTGAAGGAAAAGAAAGATTTCAATAAATAGAAGTGGAGAGAACAGTTCAAAGAATTTTTTTTTTCAAATGGACATTCTTTTAAAGTGTCCACTTGGTGGGAATGGTCATGTGATAGTCAAATAAAGAATTCACAGGGAGTTTTCTTTTGTTCTGGAACCTTTGAATATACCTACCAAGTCATATGCAGATTTCAAAATACATTTACTTTGTTCTTGTCTGCCATTTGTTCCCGGTTAAGGGGCATCATTTGTGTGATACAGGTTTCCCTAGTAGTACTAAATTATACATTAGCCTAAAGCTGAGGTAAACTGATCCTAGGGAGTTTGTTTAAATATTTAGATCTCCAATTAGGGTAATGGGCAGTAAGGCCTGGTTCAGATCACTCTGTATAGCCAGAGCCAAACACCGAGGTGGTAAAGAATGTATTTGCAAGGGGAAAGGAAAATCGTAAAGAAACACACAGATCAGATAGGAATTTTCTCTTCAACTTCACAAGTTCTTTTTGACAAATTCATCATATATTTTTAGTGATTCTCAACCTTTCCAGGATTTTGCCTGTGATGTTTCTGCTGTCAATAATATATCTTAAGCTATTCATGCCTAGGTAGGTTAAATTAGGACACTCACTACATGTCCTTTATTGTGGGAACTTCTAAAGTGTTGGCACAGGATGTTAAGCAAGAGAGACAGTTGTGGGGTAGGGAGGGAAAGACCTCTCTCCAACCTTGGGCTAAAAATGACCTGAGGCACATATGTTAACAAAATCTCATAGTTCATAGTGCTTTGTAATTTACAGTATACTCTTACCATAATGATTCTGTGGGGGAGGAATGGTAAAGAACAAAAAGAACAAAGAAATAAATAAATGATGGCTAGCATTTATATAGCACTTTAAATTTTGAAGAGAACTTTACAAATTTCATCCCATTTTATCCTCAAAAGAAACCTTGGGACACAGGTGTCATCCCTATTTTACAGATGACAATACTGAGGCAGAGACTTGCCTAGAGGTAAAGTGACTTGCCCAAAGTCATGCAGCAAGTGAGTGTCTAAAGTCAAATTTGAACTCAAGTGTTCCGAATTCTAGATCCAGTGTTCTAGCTATCTACTACGGCCTCTATAACTATTATTATCCACATTTCCAAGAGGAGGGAAATGAGACTCAGTCAATCAACATGAATTTATTAAAGGTTTACTATGTGTTGGGCAGTTCTCTGGTGCAGTAGATAGAACTCTGTACCTATAGACAGGAAGACCTGGGTTCAAATGTACCCTCAGAAACTTAGTAGCTAGGTGACTTTGGGTAAGTTGCTTAATTTCCTCATCTGTAAAATGAGCTGGAGAAGGAAATGACAAACCACTCTAGTGCCTTTGCCAAGAAAACCCCAAATGGGGACACAAAGAGTCAACAGGACTGAAACGATTGAACAACAGCAAAAATGTGTTGGGCACTAGAGGGGGGGTATGCCTAGAAAAGCAAAAACAGTTCCTCCCCTCAAAGAGCTTATGTTCCAACAGAGGAGACAATATGTAAATAACTGGGTACAACTAGCAGTTTGGGGGAAAGAGATTCCTATAAAAATAGGATTTTAATTGCTTCTTGAAAGAAGCCAGTAAAGTTAAAAGGTAGAAATGAGTGGACAGAACATTCTAAGTATAGAAGCTATTGTGGCTTGTCCTCCATTCTTGAAGAGGACCATGACATCAGGAAGGTGATGACGTTACTTGCAAGTGAACTGGATTTAGGTGAAGGAGGGCTGTCCAAAGTCATCAGGCTCATTTTCTCCCGGAAGTCATCTGGGTCCAATGGTAAGATACAGATCAGGAAGACTGGAGATGGCCGCCAAATATGGAAGACAGGCAGTGCAAATGTACAGAGATAGAAGATTGAATATCATGTGCAAGGACTAGGAGGTGGGTTAGTATAAGTAGATCATATATTACATGGAAGAGAGAAAAATGTAAGAATATTATAAAAAAAAAAAAGGTATGTGAAGGGAACAGGCAATAAAAAGCTTTAAATGGTAAATAGAGGATTTTGTAACTGATCTTGGAGACAATATGAAGCCACTGGAGAATATTGACCAGGGGAGCGACATGGTCAGACTTGTACTTTGGGAACGTCACTTTGGCATTCACTGAGTGAAGGATGGAGTGGAGTAGGGATAGACTTTAGGCAGAGAAATGTCATAGAAGGCTATTACCATAGTGCAAGCGAGAGAGATGAGGGCCTGAATTTGAATGATACCTGTGCAAGTAGAGAGGAGGGAAATGGTGTGAAGGTAGAAATAACAAGATTTGGCAATAGATTGGATATAAGAATGACAGTGAGGAGTTAGGAATGACAGCCAGTCTGTGAGCCTGGGCCACTGTCTGTGATGTTAGGGAAATGTAGTAAGTTCTGTTTTAGACATGTTCAGTTTGAGATGACTTTGGGGCATCTTATTCAAGACATCCAAAGAGCAATGGCAATGTGTGACTGTAGTTCAGGAGAGACACTAGGATTGGGTAGAATCATCTGCATAGAGATTGAATCCATGGGAACTGACGTGATCCCAAGTGAAAGAGAAGAAGGCCAAAGACAGCATTGGAAATGAGTGGATATAGAATGGATGAAAAACCAGAAAAGGAGACTGAGAAAGAACAGTCAGATGGGTCGGAGAAAACCAGGAGAGAATATATTCAGACAAAACCTAGAAAGAAGAGAATATCCATGAAAAAAGGAGAACTATTGTGTCAAACATTACAAAGAGGATAAGGATGAAAAGTGGGAAAAGACCCTGTGATTTGGCAATCAAAGATTTTGGCAACTGTGGAGAGGGTGATTTCAGTTGAATGATGAGATCAGAAGTCAGAATGCAAAGGATTTAGAAGAGAGTGAGAGAAGTGGAGATAATGAGAGTGTATAGACAGTTTCCTTTAGGAGTTTAGTGATGAAAGGGAGTGGAGATATAGGGTAGATTGGTAGCTAGCAGGGACAGCAGGATGAAGACAGAACTATTTTTTTTGAATGAGGGAGACATGGGCACATTTTGTAGGCAGAAGAAGAAGAGAAGGATCCAGTAGAGAGAGAGAGATCGAAGATAAAGAGGAAGTGGGAGATAGAATGGGGGCAAATTACTTGAGGATGAAAGAGGAAAAGATCAGAGGTGCAGAAGCAGCATTGCCCTTGACAAGGAGAAGAGTCACTTATTCATCTGGGACTGGAGTGAAGGAGGAGATATTGGGGGAAGAGGGCTGAATTATATGAGCTGAGAAGGAAAGGAAGAGAGAGGTTTTAGCAAATGGCCTCACTTTTTTTTGTAAAGCATGAGTCAAAGTATATAGCTGAGAGTGAAGAGAGGGATACTTGGAGGGCTTGAAGAGAGATAAGAAATCTTGGAAACATGACCATAGAGAGTGAGATAAGAAACCGATTTAGAAAGAGTAGAATTTTTCTTGCTATAATGACATCCCACTTGATCTCAGTTACAACAAATTTATAGTGGGTCCAATCAGCACACTTTCACAATTACCTCCAGCTCTGTTCAGGCTCCAGCTCTGTCTAAGCCCTCATTTAAGAAATGAGGGGCTTGAGGCCCAGAGAAGTCACACAGGTAGAAATGGGAGAGCTAGGATTCTAATGCAGGTCATCTGGTTCCAACTCCAGTGTTCTTTCTTTTTTTTTAATCTTCTTTACTAACTTCTAGTTTACATCATTCATTTCTGCAAGATTTTGAGTTACAAATTTTCTCCCCATTTTTCCCACTACCCACCACTCCAAAAAAGCAATCCCACTGGATATCCCCTTCTCCAATATGCTGTCTCCCATATCTTCTCCCATACCCCCTTCGACTTTCCAGTAGGGTACAGTGGATCTCTATGCCCTAGTGCCTATATATCTTATTACCCAGTTACATGTAAAATAACATTAATCATAGTATACATGGATAGATAGATATTTACACATTTGATGTTAAAGCTTTGAATTCCAGATTCATTCCCTTCCTCCCTTGTCACCCTCCCTTACTGGGAAGAAAAACAATTCAATATAGGTTGTACATGAGTAGCTATGCAAAACATTTCCACAGTGGATATATTATAAAAGACTGACTATATTTCCCTCCCCCCTATCCCACCTCCCACTTGTTCTATTCTCTACTTTGATCCTGTCCCTTTTCAAAAGTGGGTGCTTCCAACTTCCCTTCCCCCTAGCCTGCCCTCCCTTCCATCATCCCTCCTCTCATCCCCTTCCCCCCTACTCTCCTGTAGGGTGAGATACCCTGTTTAGTGTGTATGTCATTCTTTCCCTAAGTCAAATTCAATGAGAATGAGGTTGATCCGTTCCCTTTTGCTTTCCTGTTCTTTTTCCCTTGCCTCTTTTATATGAGATAGTTTACCCCATTTTGTCTCTCCTCATCTTCTCTGATTATATTTCTCTCACCTCTTAATTTTACCTTTTAAGTGTCATCCCTTCCCATTCAATTGGTCCTGTGCCCTTTTTTATAGACCTGTATATATATATATATATATATATATATATACACACACACACACATTCACATATGTATTCATACACCCATATACCCTCTTATATAGACATATATATATATGTATGCATATATAAATGTATACACACATATACATACATTTCTATTCCCTTTAACTATTCTCATAGTTAGAAAAGTTTCATAAGTTACAATTATAATTTTTCCAGGTAGGGATGTAAATAGTTCAACTTTGATAAGTTCCTTATGATTTCTTTTCCCTGTTTACCTTCTCATGCTTCTCTTGCTTCTTGTATCTGAATGTCAAATTTTCTATTCAACTCTGGTTTTTCATCAAGAATGCTTGAAAGTCCTCTATTCCATTGAATGATCATATTTTCCCTTGAAACATGATATTCAGTTTTGCTGGGTAGGTGATTCTTGGTTTTAATCCCAGCTCCTTTGACCTCTGGAATATCATATTGCAAGCCCTTCCATCCCTCAGTGTAGAAGCTGCCAGATCCTATGTTATCCTGATTGTGTTTCCACAATATTCAAATTGTTTCTTCCTGGCTGATTGGAATATTTCCTCCTTGATCTAGGAACTCTTCAACCTAGCTATAATATTCTTAGGAATTTTCCTTTTGGGATCTTTTTCAGGAGGTGATTGGTGGATTCTTTCAACCTCTATTTTGCCCTCTGGTTCGAAAACATCAGGGCAATTTTCCTTGACCATTTCTTGAAGGATGATTTCTAGGTTCTTTTATTGATCATGGCTTTCAGGTAGTCCAATAGTTTTTAAATTTTCTCTCCTGGATCTATTTTCCAGGTCAGTGTTTTTTCCAATGAAATATTTCACATTGCCTTCTATTTTTTCATTTGTTTGGATCTGTTTAACAGCATCTTGATTTCTCATAAAGTCATTAGCTTCCATTTGCTCCAATCTAATTCTGAAGGAATGATTCTCTTCAGTGAGCTTTTGAAATTCTTTTTCCATCTGGCAAATTTGGCTTTTTAATGCATTCTTCTCCTCATTGGCTTTTAAGCCTCTTTTGCCATTTGAGTTAGTCTATTTTTTAAGCTGTTATTTTCTTCAGTCAAGTTGTTTACTCTAATTTCATAATTTTCTTGCATTGTTCTCATTTCTCTTCCTAATTTTTCCTCTACTTCTCTTATTTGGTTTTCAAAATCCTTCTTAAGGTGCTCTATGCCCTGTAACCACTTTGTATTTTTCTTGGAAGCTTTTAGTTCAGGAGTTCTGACTTCACCGTCTTCTTCCTGTTCCATGCTTTGATTCTTTTTGTTTCCAAAATAGGAGTGTAAAATTGGGTTGCTCTGCTTGCTTTGCTTCCTTTGCCTGGTCATGTTGCCACTCAATTACTTGACTTTTGGGCTTTTTGCCACAGTAGGACTCTGCCACCAGACAGCAGAGCTTCTTCCCAAATGCTGGGGTTTTCTCAGCTGCTGGAGCTATTAGTTGGGTGCCCTCTTTGAAATCTCCACATGCCCTTGCAAACTGGTCACACACCCCAGGACCTCCACCCTAGACCACAATCCAGATCCAAGCAGGTTAAAGTAAGATCAATTATCCCTCAAACTGGTCACTTTGTCCCCCTACAATCTGCAGACCAGGAATTGAAGCTGCCACATGGCAGTGGCTGCAGGGTCATGGAGCCCTAGCTGCTTCTCTCCCTGGGGGCAAAGTCCACACTGCATTGACCTGTCACTTTGTCCCTAGCATCTATGGGTTGATAATTTTGGAAACTGCCACAGTTGATAATGATCTGAAGTCCCTCTAGCCAGAGGCTGGTCAGGCCTGCCCTGAGGCTAAAACCTCCGGCTCATGCAGGGCTCAGATTGGATCCCAGAGTTCTGTGCTGGTTGCTTCCTGCTGCCTTGCCAGGCTGTCTTGAGTGGGAAGTTAGCTTCTCTGTGTCATTTTGTGGGTTCTGTAGCTCCAAAGTTTGTTCAGTCACCTTTTACATGAATTGGAGGAGGTGGGAGCAGGAGCCCCTCGGAAGTCCTCTTTCTACTCTGCCATCTTGTCCCCACCCACCTCCAGTGTTCTTTCAATGATACCACACAGACTCTAAAGTTCTACTTTTCTGTGTATTAAATATACTAGTAATAAGAAGAATAAAGATAGTAGCTAACATTCATATAGAACTTACTTATGCACCAGGCACTGTGCTAAGTGCTATATAGTTCTTATCTCATTTGATCCTCACAACATCTCTGGGAGGTGGGTGCTATTACTATCTTCATTTTTTTTTTTTTTGCTTTTTGGAGGGTGGAAGGCAGGGCAATTGGGGTTAAGTGACTTGTCCAAGGTCACACTGCTAGTAAGTGTTAATTGTCTGAGGCCAGATTTGAACTTAGGTCCTCCTGACTCCAGGGCCAGTGCTCTAGTCACTGTGACACCTAGCCACCCCTATTATCCTCATTTTGCAGATGAGGAAACTGAGGTAGACTGAGGTTAAGTGACTTGCCCAAAGTCACACAGCTATTAAGTGTCTGAGACCAGATTTGAACTCAGGCCTTCCTTTTTCCAGGCCTGGTACTCTATTCACTACATCACCATATTCCAGATGGCACAATAGATAGGAATCTTGGGCTTGGACTCAAGAATACCTCTTTTATTCCTCCTATGGAACATCAAGGTCAGGATGTCGGCATAGTTTTCCAAGCTACTTGGAAAATCACATGTATAGTATTTATGCCATGTGCAACAGTGCACTTTGGGAACTGAGAAGACACTCCCACCTCTCACTAGGCCAGGACTTTCACAATGGAGTTTCTGTATATAGGCTAAGCTGATTGCACTATAATAATTATACACCTATTCAATCAATACTCAAAATAGTTAAATACTATTACAATTTAGGCTTCAATATGATCATCATTTATAGCCCCTTTAAGTGGTGCTTTAGATTCAAACATTGCAACACAAATCCCTCTTTAGAATCATTGATTTGAGTCAATATGCTATAGAAGTAGGAAATGAATAGATCTCAAAGGATGTCTTTCCATTTGCTCATTCAGCATCATATCAGCCCTGCTCTCAAGGCTCTACTTTTAAATCTGAGGGATCATTTAATAATATGCCCATTCTTTCAGCTTAACAATCTGGAATAAAGGAGCTATAATGTATGACATTCAGAAATGACCCTAAATTGAGAGTATTAAGGATATGTGAATACAGAAGAATAATGCCAAGGTGGTAAGTCCCACTTTGAAATAATTTAGTATAAAGTCATTCCCAGGATAAATTTATCCTTAATAATACTATACTGCAAAATATTTTCTTCTTTGGCAATGAGAGACAAGAAGTAGTGATAGCAGTCAACTAATTACAAAGGAATTCTAAATACAACATGGCAGCCAAACACATTCTTCCACTTCATACATTCTGTATTCCAACCAAACTGACTTGCATGTGACAGTCCATTTCCCACCTCCTGGTCTTGACATTGGCTGTGTCTTCTATAGTTGGAATTTACTCCTCCTTACTTCCACTTCCTAAAATGTGTAGGTCCCTTTAAGGCTCCATTCAACCACTGCCTTCCAAGTCCCCTCAGTTGTTGGCACCTCCTCCTTGAAATTACATGCTGGTGAAAGGGCATGGCTAGCCTTAACATTAGTCTCAAACATTAGGGACATATTTCCAAACAGTCTGTTTCTCTTATAGATCAGATAAATAAATACCTATTAATTACTTAAATTAACTAAATTAGCTAAATATATTTAGCTAAATATATTTTCCCTTGCTGAGACCTCAATGCCTTAGTCCAGTTAAAATGCTTGCTTCCTTAAGAAGCCTACAAAGAATGGTGAAGTTTGAGGCACCCTGGCAAAAGAAGGAGGTTTTTTTTTTATTAGATTAACTTCCTCATCACACCTCAAATTAATCTGCATGGGTGGCTTCCTAGCTGATGCAATCATAATATCACCTGGAATTATATGAAATGATAGAAGCAAGGACGGGTCTCAGAATCATCTGCGATAGCTTTCTTATTTTCCATATAAGAAAATTAAAACATTAGAGAAGTGAAACAGTCTGCCTAAGGCTGCATACCTCATCAGTGGTAGATCTGGGGACATAACCAATGCTGTTGCTGATGTTTTATCATTGCCAATGTGTTGTCATTGTCCTTCTCCTCCTTCTTCATTGTTCTTTCCATAAAAACGCTTGTCTTACTTAAGCAAGGCAACAATTAGAAGGTCCTTGAGATCGGATAGTGCATCTAACCCCAATTTTATAAGCTCCATAGTACCATGCACCAATAGAAGTGATGGTCATTTATTCCTTTATTCATTACTTCTTTTTGATTTGGGCTCCATTCATGACTCTTCAGTCACCACATCTGGAAGTAGCCCATGCCATTTTCAGACAGTTCTAATGATGTTTTCCCCCTGACACTGAGACTAAATTTGCTTCTTTGCAACTTCTATTTATTGACCTTGGTACAGCCCTTGGAGCCCAACAAACAAATCTAATTTCTCCCTCACATCACAGCCCTTCACATTACATTGCTAGAAATTAATTCTGATTGATTATAATTAGAATCATATTATATAATTAGAATTATATAGGGCCACAGAGGCAAAGGATACTTTCAGGACGTGAATTCCATTGTGTGAGGTGCTAAAATACATTGTCTCTAAGATCCAGTCCTGCTAGACATCTATGAGCCTATGGTTTAAGCATAATTGTCTCTAGAAGTTTCCCATTTGGGGTGGCTAGGTTGCACAGTGAATAGAGCACTGGCCCTAGAGTCAGGAGGACCTGAATTCAAATCCGGCCTCAGACACTTAACACAAAAACTAGCCGTGTTACCTTGGGCAAGTCACTTAACACCAATTTCCCTAACTTCACCCTCCAAAAAAGCAAAAATAAAAGTTGCCCATTAAAATGTAACAGATAACATGTTTTAAAGGTGTCTCTAAATAACTCTTTTTAGTCATTAACATTTTGCTGGAGAATTATTTATTTAGAATGTTTTCTGCCCTTATGAACCACTGAGAGGTCATGTAACCTTTGATTTTGGAGGAAAAGGAAGAGAAGTCTGGTGTCCAGGGGGAATCTGAAGTGAGATCTCAGTCCTAGAGAAGGGTATGGGGTGTTTTAAGGGATTTTTAAGGCACCTGGAAGAGAGGCTTTCAGAAGGTTAAGAATACAAGCTCACCTTGCTTCTCAATTTTGCCTGGAGCTGTCCTGTGGACCCCAATTCATCCTACCTCTCCTGATTGGTCAATCCACTTTCTTTTACATCAGGCTATAGAATTTTAAGCTGAAATGGATCTTAAAATCACCTAGTCAAATGCCCTCATTTTACAGATGAAGAAGAGAAGGTTGATAACTCCTACTCTGTTCTTTGGGCTTTTCCAACAGCATGTAGGAACTCCTTGAGCATAAGGCTGATTAATTTTCAGATAGTTTTGTATCCTAAGGCATGAGCTTTGATCAGAGAAACTGACTTTCTTAACAGAAACCACAGGCCACAAAGAAGCATCCAGAGTAGCATGGCAGAGGGGAGTCTGACACTCAGTGTGTGTGGAGGAACACCACCTGCCAACATTTTTGCTACTGCCTAGCTCACACAATTGATCTTTTGATCCATGGGTTTCAGTTTGTTTGAATCATGAAAAGCTTAGCAGGAGATATTTTTCTAGTCTTCTCTGCAGGGTTAAGTACAAAGAAAATACAAATATACACATATGGAAATCAAGTATCGGTGTAACTTAGTCTGTCATTGACTCTGCCCTCCATCTAATGTAATATTCCTGTATATTATAAATGGCATGGTCTATTCTAGTCATATATCAAAAGAGACAGAGAAAGGAAGTCTGGCAAGAAGCAATTTTAATTGCCTCATGCATATTGGCATGACCAAGCAATATGTACTAGTTTGGAGATGCCCAGGTGAGATCATGTTATTTATGCCAAATACAGCATTATAAGCTAGTTTCCTGTTAAACACTTGTAGCATAGTTAATATCAAATATTATGAGAGTCCAAATCTCTATACCTCTAGCAGGTATAGGAAAAGCTAAGATAGTTTTCAAAGCCTATAGATGTTTATTTTCAGGTTTTAGAAAGTTTTTGTTATCCATTTATTTGCTAGAGACAAAATCAATATCAAATTAAAGGAAAGGATAAAAATTTGAAGATAGGGCAAGAAATTGAGACAATATCTTTCTACTATATTTTAACAAACTGTTAAGGTTAAAAAATTGGAAATGGATAAAAGATAGATATCAATAACTATTGCCATTTCCTCAGGAAGCTTAACCAATATATAGGTCACCAGAATGAAGAAGCCAAAAACCCCTGGAAACTCTTCATGACCCCATTTCAGGATTTTTTTTTTTTTGGCAAAGATACTGGAGTGCTTTGCTGTTTCCTCTTCCAGATAATTTTACAGATAAGGAAACCGAAGCAAACAGGGTTAAAGTGCCCAAGGTCACCCAGTTGATAAACTTCAAAGACTATATTTGAACTCAAGTCCTCCAGATCCCAGGCCCAGCACTCTATCCACTGTGCCACTTAGCTGCCTGAGGATATCCATAGCAGATTTCAAATAAAGGACTTCCTGTTGTTGATGGTGTCCTACAAGCGCTCTTCCTCCTTGCAGATGTCATTATGCTACTTACATCAAACCCTAAAATATTGCAAAGCCTATCAAATGGGATAAATATAGAAAAGAGTTTTGTCTAACTATCCAGATGAGAAAAATAAAGTGGATGAAGAGGACTTATTGTTAAGACTGATTTGCAAACTTAGATGAATAAACAATAGAACTGGTCCATTGGTAAATATTTTTAGACCAACACTATTGATGAGTGATGAACTTGGGTACTTCTGTATTCATATCCTGCTTATCTTCCTAGCTTTGTGAGCATGGCTTCAAGCAACACCCTAAGATTTATATAACAAATTATAAGTGGGTTGTGATATTTGTGAATAGAGAGAGTTCTCTGATAAAATCAGAGATCTTTAATTTATGAATGTATTCTTTGTGTGATATTATATAGCTGCAAGTTGTGAAATACTATGTTTTCTGATGAATTAAAATTTGGGCATCACCCAAAGTTCTATTAAGAGGCCCATGCTAGGTATGAGTAGGCCAAAGCTAAGAGAACTATAAGAACTGTGTCAACCAAACTGACTCCATCTTGTATAACTTATTCCATTTTGAGACTTAAATTTCATTTTCCTGTACATTCCATTTGCTTGCTAATTATGGGAATTGAGTGACATCGTGTTTCACATCTGGGAAAGTCCACCTGCTCACTTTCTTCCCTCCCAGTTCTTGAAACTCCATTCTCCTTCCAACTTGGAAAGTCCCTAATCTTTCCCTTCAATTAGAAATCAGATTATCTAATAATATATTCAGATTTTAGCATGTAAATTGTCCTCTTTGGAGTCTAGTGCCAAGCTGAGGAGGCATGGTCTTGATGTAATATGTAGCTGGCATATATTGCTTAATAAATTGATATGCTCAGAACCTCACACCTTCATTTCTTCAGTTATTTCTGATTTCACCAATCACAAATCATATTACTAATGAAGAATTGTGCTAGATAAGTAGTAGAAAAGGTATCATCAAAAAGATGAATAATCAGAAAAAAGCAGTGAGCCGGATTGATAATTCATGGACTCTCAGTATATACCTGTCCCTGTGGAAGATCCATAAGGGGAAATTTACAAGAATCACAAATTAGAATCTATACTATTGGGGGAAGTAGCAATGATGATACTGAAAATATATACCCCTGGACAGAGGTATACTGAAACCAGTTAAAACTGGCTCAATTTTTCAGAAATTGACAAATGCTATGAGTCATGGCTTTATTGTTTTGTTAATTGTCTGGATTTAAGAAAATGATGAAGAGAATGTTGATGACACAGATTAAACCTAGAAGTGTGTCATACTTTTTTTTTCTCAGAGAGCCAGTTGTCAAACATTTGCTAGCACACTTCTGCCAATATCCATTATGCATCATGATTACTTCTTTGGTATCATTGCTGTGTTAGAAGCCTGGCTCTTAAAGCGTTGTGCCACATTAGGGGGTTCCCCACAGAAAAACAACCCCATGTTCAAGGTATTATTTAGTTTAGCAACAATTCAAAAGCCATAGTTCTTGAAATCCTCACTGGCATATTTACTTTTGCCAGATGACTGGAAGTCACATAAGTCCAAACTAAAAACCACTGTGATGAAATAAAAAACCAAAATGAAACATGATGAATAAAGTGACAACTTCATGTCTCCTAAGGAAAGGGGAACTGTTCCACATATTACCAATGGAAGACAGTACAAAAACAAAGTATTTGATAGTCATATAACATACATGAAGGAAACAAACAATAGGCACCTGTGTGATCAAGACCGTCATGACCAGAGCAATTCCTACCTGACTCTATAGAACTGCTTATATTTCAGTGACGCTACTTTCTACTGAACATCATATACCTGCTCTCTACTTGGTACTATCTCTGTTCTCCACTAATGAATATGTTATCTCTCTTGTCATCTTCTTCATTCTCTTCTGTGTATCTTGTTTTGTCTGTTGGTTATCTCTGGTTGCTTAGTTGATCTCTGCTATCATCTACCGGATTTCAAGTTTTTCAGGACCTTTTCCTAACTCTCTGCTACCATTTGCTAACGTATGGTCACCAGAAAGCTTGTCCTTGATAGGAACAGGCATGGCTTCTGACACTATGAGCCACAACATCTAGCCAAGGGTAGCAAAGGAAAGTACCCCTACACTGATTAAATAATATTTTTGACTGCATGAATATGGTGCTAATTCAGAGCCCATGGTTCCAGATGACTGACTGAGGGTTAGAAAATTCCTTGTAACTCTCATTTAACACCAAACATATTTGGGGAACCCTAACCCAAAAAACCAGAAAAACAACATAGGAAACACACACACACACACACACACACACACACACACAAACTGATGCAGCTCACTTCACTCCACAAATTCTCTTTGATTTCGTGTAAAGTTCAGGAAGAAAAAAATTTAAATAAGGAAGTCAAAGTTATCACCTTCCAAGCTTCTTGTCTGTATCATGACTTTCATTATGAATATTTACCACCACCACAACCCCTTCTTCCAACTCCCCTTACTGGATTTTGTACTATATTCAGACTACTATTAAACATTGCTGTCTTCCTATAGCTATATAAATGTTGTCATTATTATCCCTCTACATTCATTGTAGTATTGTTGTGAGAGGATATAAGCTCACAGACTCATATAAATACAGAACTCAGAGTTAGACAAAACCTTAGAGACTGTCTTGCCTAACATACTTGGTCCATGATCTCCTGTTAAGTCTCTCTGACAAGTAATTTTCCACCTTGCACTTAAAGATCTCCATTGAGGAGTGTGGAAGCACATAAAATTGAAAGCATTTTAGAAAGTACCTTACAGATGTAAGGCATCGTTCTCATTTAACAAAAGTCACATTATCCAAAAAGAAGAAAATTTTTTCAGTTGCTGAGTAATAGAAAAGAGACATTATATGTACTTTTTTTCTTAGACAGCCTGAGTATTTAGTCTTTATTCAGGAGTTAGAAGGAGTCAGTTCTTCCTTCTCCAGAGAATCCAGTGCTTATAACAGAAAGAGAATACCTTCTCTGTGATATGTATGGTGGCTGTCTGATAATATGCTCTTGGCATGAAATGAATTGAATAGCACTTAAATTTCCCTGACAGGAGTCAGGAATGGTATATTTAAAGCTACATTTAAAATGTCTTAATGATCAAGTTAAAAGCAATTTCAAGTTCAATTTTAAGTGTTCTTGAATAGTAGGCTTAGAAGTCATATATTTAATAGTGTGAAAAATGTCTCTTTTTTATAAAGAGGAAAAGGTTTCCATGAAATAGTTGAATGGGTCTCACATAGTACCAGAAAAAACATTTAATTTTCTTTTCAATATGCTGTATTTTCTCAAAATCCCCAGAAAAGTTTCTTGACTTCCCATGTCATTTTTCTGAGAAGCCTAGCTTTTCAAAGAAATGTTGGTTTTTATCTAGAGTGTGAATTACTCAGATTGAGTATTGACACCTAAGACCATCAATCTTGTTCCATGTGCTCTTATAAATGATGTCCTTTTCTCAGTCAGTGGTACCTCATTTTTAAATAGAAATTACCTTTTCAAAAGTGATGTGGGAATCTCTGGGAGGACAGACTTTCATAATGGTGTATTTCGCAGAGAAATAAGTCAACAACTTAATAAAAGAGGGTGAGGGTGTGCAACATCTTCAAGGGAAACTACAGAAGATTATACAGAAGAAAGTGAATCTGTGACTGGATGTAGGAAGATGTCCATAATTTCAGATCATATACTTGTACTTTATAAACAAATGTATAGGCAAGGATTTTTAACACAAAACAAAGTCCATTATATTGAAGAATCTTCTCTAGCTCCCATTACATTTTCAGTGATGACTTAAATATCATTTTTGTGCTTATTCATGACCCCATTTGGGGTTTTCTTTGCAAAGATAGTGGAATGGTTTGCTTTTTCCTTCTCCAGCTCATTTTATAGATGAGGAGACTAGACAAACAAGATCAAGTGACTTGTCCAATGTCACACAGCTAGTCAATCTCTGAGTCTGGACTTGAACTCTGGTCTTCCTGACTCCAGGACTGGTTCTCTAAACACCATGGCACCTAGCTACCCTGATTTTTACTAGATAACACTGTAAATGAGCCTGACATGTTTATAATTTTTAACTTATGCCCATATACTCCAATGCAGTTAGGTTATATTTTTAAATACTGTATCATTGAACTAATGTTACTAATTTAGATTCCCTCTCAGTTATTGGAGATTTTCTGTATTCTGTTTTTGCTGGTTTGAATTGACCATAGATTACTGTTGAATCTAAGCTCCATAAAACTGTCAGATTTTATTTGAAAAAAAAAAAACACCAGCAAACAACAGAGAGAGCATATAAGTGGTTCCTTGCATATGTGTATATAGCATATTTAGAAAAATTATTAATATTTTATCACAAGACATTTTTCTTCTTATTCACACTTTGGAATTGGAATTAAAATGCCTTGTATATGACATGCAATATAGATCATTGTCTCTCTGGGTTTCACTACCAGTTCCATAATCTCCAGCATTTAAACATGTTTACATTGTGCTACAACTATTACTTCTAGCATAAGGGAGAAAAATGTGCATTTTGTTTTTATAAAAGCATTATTCACTTCATACCTAATATTTCTCTTTGTAAATCAGGACCCCACTGGCAATCTTCCTTGCTTTATAATGTGGGATGCTCCTCATTGCCAATCATGAATGGGCTCTGTGTTGCCATATATTGCCTTTATTTGGGGGCAATCTTCCTATGAGCAGACCCTAGAGTTAGGAGGGACTGCAGCAACATCACTGTTGTTATTCTTCTCCACTTATTACTCTGGAGATCTCTCCTAATTAGGGGCATAATAGCCATAGTGCCTCTGAAACAATAATAGCAATTTCCCCTTCTAATAACAACCGCATAACAACCAATAGTGAATGATAAGACTTTGGATCCTGGGATCCTAAGCTAATAGTTTTTGCATTGGAAGGAACCTAAAGATCATGCAGTCCACCATCACCTTTGCTTTATTTTATGAATGAAGAAGTGAAGTGATTTACCCAAGGTAGTAACAGAACTTGGACTTGACCCCAAAATCTAGCCTTCTTTCAATTGTACCACATTGGCTGCAGAGAATTTCTGGAGAATTGCCTAAAATCAGAGGAGAAAATGCGTGGAAGGGATGACAGTATTAAAATGAAAATTGCAAAAATAATTCACAACTAATTCAGAAATAATTAGATTTCATTTGCTTTTAAACAATTGACTTGGGTTGGAGAAGGAATGAGAGGAGAGGATTTGAGTCAAGATGGTATAAGGATTATTTATTTCCATGGAAGGGGTGGTATCATGGAAAGAATGCTGGGTTTGGAATCAGAGAATCTGGGTTTGAATCCTGGACTTGCTGAAATGAAAGAAGCTCTTTGGTTTGGCTGGAATGTGGTGTACATGGAACAAGAAAAACATGGACTAAATAATGTAATAATCAGCAGGACATTTGAAAAACTCCAGGTAGTTTCAAAAGGAATCATCAACAATGTTGAAATGGTTCAGTCTTCTTCCATGCCATTTCCTTAGTGGACCAGATGAATTGTAGAATCTGATCTGCTGTAACCTCTCTTCTGTGGTTGAGATGACTCTTGGCTCTGAGAGACATGGAAAGAAGGTGATAGGTCACTTCCTTTGGCCATCATATAGCATTTACTAATCTATAAAAGCTTTTATATGCATGTATTCTGAAGCTCTGCAAATTGAGTATAAACTGAAAGGAATCATTATACAGTATCCCAATTTTTGACCCAGCATTTGTCATTTTCCTTTCCTGTTACGTTAGTTAATGTGATAGATGTGAGGTGGTATCTCAGATTTGCTTTAATTTGCATTTCTTTAATCAATAGTGACTATTTTTGATATCTTTGATTTCTACTAGAAACTGCCTGTTCATATTCTTTGACCAGTTATCAACTGGGGAATGGCTCATGTTTTTGTACATTTAGCTTGGTTACCTATCTATTTGAGAAATGAGGCTTTTATCAGAGAAACTTGCTGTAAATATCCCCCAGTTTTCTGTTTTCCTTCTAACTTTGATGCATCAGTTTTGTTTGTGCAAAAGCTTTTTAATTTCAAGTAATCAAAATGACCTATTTTACTTCCTGCGATATTCTCTATCTCTTGCTTGGTCATAAACTTTTCTTTTATCTACAGATCTGATGGGTAGACTTTTTCATGCTCCCCTATTACTTCTGGTACCATCCTTTGTGTAGTAATCATTTATCTAATTTGATATTATCTTGTTATACAGTGTGCGATGTTGGTCTATGCTGAGCTTCTGCCAACCTGCTTTCCAGTTTTGCAAGCAATTTTTGTCAAGTGGTGAATTCTTTCCCCTAAAGCTTAGATCCTCAGATTTATCAAACACTAGATTTCTATGGTAGTTTACTGTTTGTATTGTATGCCTAATCTAGTCTAATCCACCACTCTATGATTACCACTTTCTAATATATTTGAATTCTGGAACTTGTAGGTTGCCTTTTCAGGTGAATTTTATTATTCTATCTAGTTTTATAAAATAATTCCTTGGTAGTTTGATTGGTAAAGCACTGATAAGGTAACTTAGAATTGTCATTTTTATTAAATTGGCTTGACCTACTAATGAAGAATTAGTTATGTCTCCAATTGTTTAGCTCTGTCTTTATTTGTGTGAGAAGTGTTTTGTAATTGTTCTCATATAGTCCTTAAGTTTGTCTTGGCAGGTAGTCTCCTAAGTATTTTATATGATTTGCAGTTATTTTAAATGGATTTTCTCTTTTTATCTCTTTCTGGTAGGTTTTGTAGGTAGTATTCAGAAATACTGATGATTTGTGTGGGCTTATTTAACATCCTGCAAATTTGCTGAAGTTGTTAATTGTTTCAACTAATTCTTTAGTGGATTCTCTGGGTTTCTCTAAGTATACTATCAAGCCATCTACAAAGGCTGATAGTTTAGTTTCCTCATTGCCTTTTTTTTTCTCGAATTTCTTTTTCTTGTTATAGCTATCATTTCTAGTACAATACTGAATAGCAGCAGTGACAATGTACCCCCTTGCTTCACCTAATTCATATGGGAAGGCTTCTATCTTATCACCATTACAGTTAATGCTTGCTCTTCATTTTAGATAGATATTACATATTATTTTAAGAAATGCTCCATTGATCACTATGTTTATAATATTTTTAATAGGAATGGGTGATGTATTTTGTCAAAACTGTTTTCTGCCTTTATTGATATAATTGTATGATTTTTTGTAGTTTTTGTTATTGACATGGTCAATTAAGGCAACTAGGTGACACAGTGGGTAGAGTGTCAGGCCTGGAGTCAGGATGGCCCATCTTCATGAATTCAAATCTGATCTCAGACACTTACTAGATGTGTGACCCTGGACAAGTCACTTAATTCCATTTGCCCCAGTTTCCTCGTTTGTGAAATGAGCTGGACAAAGAAATGGCAAACCACTCTAGTATTTTTGCCAGGAAAATCCCAAATGAGGTCATGAAGCATTGGATACAACTAAACAATAAATGGTCAATTATGCTAAGAGTTAATATTGAACCAGCCTTGCATCCCTAGTGAAAAGTCCCTGGTCACCTTTGTGATACAGTGCTGTCATTCTCCTTGCCAGTAATTTTTTTTTTTAATTTTTGTATAGATGTTCGTTAAGGAAATTGGTGTATCGTTTTCTTTCTCTGATTTTGTTCTCCTTGGCTAAAGTATCAAAATTATATTTGTGTTATAAAAGGAACTTGGTAGGACTCCTTCTTTACCTATTTTTTCCCCAAATAGTTTGTATAGTATTGGAATTAGTTCTTCCTTAAATATTTGGTAAAATTCACTTGTAAATCTGGTAGTGGTTTTTTTTTTTCTCAGAGGATCCATTTATGGCTTATTTAATTTCTTTTTCTAAGTTGGGATTATTTAAGCATTCTATTTCCTCTTTTGTTAATTTGGGTAGTTTTTATTTTTAAAAATATCCACCTATTTCACTTAAATTTTTAGCTTTACTTGTATATAATTGGGCAAAATAATCCTAATATTTGCTTTAGTTTCATCTGCAAATTTTGGGGTTTGTTTGTTGTTTTTTTTTGCTTTTTTGGAGGGGGCAGGCCAGGGCAATTGGGGTCAAGTGACTTTCCCAAGGTCACACGGCTATTAAGTGTTAAGTGTCTGAGATTGGATTTGAATTCAGGTCTTCCTGACTCCAGGTCTGGTGCTCTATTCACTGCACCACCTAACTGCCCCTACCCTTTGAATTTTTGATACTAGTAATATGGTTTTCTTTTAAAAATCACATTAGCTAACAGCTTATCTATTTTACTATCTTTTCATAAACTCTATTATAGTATTATTTATTAGTTCAATGGTTATTAACTTCTAATTTTATTAATCTCTCTATGGATTTTAGGATTTCTTTTTTATTGCTTAATTGAGATTTTAAAAATTTATTCTTAGTTGCCCACACAATTAATTGATCTGATCTAATTATTTAGTTTCCAATTAATTTTTAATCCGTACTTCCTTGGCCCTTTATTAAATGTAATTTTACTGTATTATGGTCTGGAAAGGGTGCATTTAATATTTCTGTTTTTCTGCATTTGGCTGTGAGGATTTTGTGCCCTAATAAATGGTCAGTTTTTGTCAAGATGCCATGTAAAGCTGAGGAAAAAGTTATATTTCTTTCTATTCCCATTCAATGTTCTCCCAATGTCTCACATATCTAACTTTTCTAAAATTCAATTCATCAACTTAATTTCTTTCTTATTTACCTAATTATTAGATCTATCTTGCTCTGAGAGGGAAAAGTTGAAGTCCCCCAGAGAAGAGTTTGACTATTTCCTCTTGTAACTAATTTATCTTTCCTTTAAGAATTTGGATCCTACTTTCTGGTGCATATTTGTTTAGTATTGATATTACTTCACATGATCACTTTCTAAGATGGGAGACAACATGCATGCTTAGCTATACACATAAACACACACACATGTGGTTTGTTGAAGGACACAGCATAACTGGTCAAGTTCTAGGATAGGATAGGATTCTCCAGAAATACAAAACTTTTAATAGTTAATAACCTATTAAAGTATAAAGCCACAGTAAGACTTTTGGGACACCCTGTATTATTGGCACTTGTGATTTTTTCCACTTGATTGAGAGCACTTTTTCACTTCTTAATTCACTAACGACAATTTGAGCAGAAGTTCTATTACGTCTACAATTCCCCTTGAATGGAGATTTGATATCTAACACTATATTATTATAATCAATTTCCACAGCAAGCCAGTTTTTTGGAAACCCCATGTTATAATAAAATCTTCACTTGTAGCAACTTTCTTACAGTTTACATAGAATGTTTCACTAATATTCAAAACTTTGCCATGAAGTAATGAAGGAGTACACATCCCCATTTCATTGATAGGAAATCAGTGACAGATGCAATTTCCTTATGTTTTCACATAAATTAGTGACAGATTCAGGTTAGAATCCAGTGTTCCCAGCTGGTTTCTGTTTCTGTAGAATGTTATTCCTATTTTCCTGCATCTGATTCTAGGCTTTAGAAGGGTAATCATTATGTATACTTTCTGATATAATATCTGTAAAATATTTAACACACTATCTGGTACATATGGGTGCTTAATAAATGTGTTCTTTCTCTCTTTCCTTTCCCTCTTTCCTTCCTTCCTTCCTTCCTTCCTTCCTTCCTTCCTTCCTTCCTTC
>NW_027185777.1:17905448-17917833 GCF_028583685.1 Petaurus breviceps papuanus | reverse complement strand
CCTTCCTTCCTTCCTTCCTTCCTTCCTTCCTTCCTTCCTTCCTTCCTCCCTCCCTTCCTTCCATCCCATCATTTTCCCATCTGTTGCATCTCCAAAAACAAACATGAAGTTGTAGCATCATTTCAGATCATTAGGGTGAAATGGGCAGTGTATGCATCAGATGGGAAGCTACTGAAGCTGTTCCTCCAATTCGATAATTTTGAAAACAGATGTTAAAAAACAGAAAACTGTTTCTTCCTGTTTCTAAAGAAGACACTGGCATCAGATGAATAAGTTTTGAATGAGGCTAGAGGAGATTATATTTTCCCTCTGTAATCCTGTATGGGTTTAGTTACAGAGTATCTACCAGTCAAGGACTAACCTAGCTAAGGGTGGGGAGGCTCTTCCTCAGGTTGGCTGCTGGATAATGGTTTTTTTTTTTAAATTTACATGAATCTATGCTGTGGACAAAGATACAAAATGGTTGGAATGTGGGCAATTTTTAATATGTAATCTCTGATGAATGAAGAACCACAGCTGTGTTGACATTATTGCTATAATTGAAATGTGAAGACATAAGGAAAGTGCATCTAAATAGAAAGAAAGCACATGGGGCTCTTTCCAGGGAGGTGAGTAAAAGAATTGGTGAAGTTGGTTATATCATGCACCCAGAATCAAGAATTACTTCATAGTAGCCTTGGTTATCTTGCTTTGTAATAATTCATGATGAACATAAGCAAAAGAGAGCAATTATGATTATCATTGTTCATCATGGTTTATCATTGTTTCTTTAATTGCAGAGAAAGAGTTAGAGACATTCTAGGAAGAATTTGACCAAATCTTCCAAAGTCAATGTTGACCTTTATGCATGCTGATGTCAATATGAAAGTGAGCATAGAAGAGAATGCTGAAAAATACATGGGAAAGTAAGAAATCTCATGCCATTTATATAAAAGCACAAAGCACTTTCTAAGCTCTTATTATGTGCAAAGCACTGGATTAAGCACTGGGGGGATATAAATAAGGAAGACTGCACTAGTGCTCAAGGACTCACATACTAATGGTGAAGACAATGTATATGGAATATTTTTATTGGAAGTCAGATGGAAAAATCCCTTGGTCCTTCAAATAAATAATCAAAAACTTCTTTAAGAAAAAGAAAATTGGCAGGCAGAAAGGCATGATATTGCAAATGATCAAATGACAAAAATTATGTCTTCAGAAAGGAAGTAGCAGTGATTTAAGATTCAGCTATGTGGTTATATTGTCAAATAACTGGGGAAGAGATCAAAGATTATCAAAAGATAAGGATATATAATGATGAGAAAATACAGTGTAGTAAAAAGAGCTTCAAATCAACTTGTTACAAAAAGCTATCAACTCTGAAAAATGGAAAAAGGACAAAAACAAGGACATTAAATTTGATGATCTCAATTTCTCAGAAAAACTTAATTGCTGCAAAACAATCCCCACAACAAAGAAGGCTAAAAGGTTGCTGAGTCTGCCTCATTCAGAATATCCTTGACTTTCTCAACAAAAGGTATAATATATCCACTAAAAGCAAATTTACTTATAATACATTAAAAGGAGGGAAAATAATGAGCATAAACGTCTCAAAAAGATATTAAAAATCATTGGAAGGGGAAAATGAACTTGAAAACAGATGGCACAAGATACAGCTAAGTCAAATCATCTTCAGAGTTTTATATGTAAAACTGGAGGAATAAGAAGTAGAAGAGAGAGGGGGCAGAGCCAAGATGGCAGTGTAAAAGCAGGAAAACTCCCTGAGCTCCCCACATAACCACCTCAAATACCTATAAAATATAACTCTAAACAAACTTTAGAGCTACAGAACCCACAGAGTAACAGAAACAAATCTCCCACTTGAAGGCAGCCCACAGGTCTACAGGGAAGGGTCCATCACAGCACTCTGGGAGCAAGGCCCAGCCCCTGCATGAACCCACAGGTTTTGGCTCCAGGACTTTAGGTAGAGTGGATCACCAGCAGCTGTGGTGGTTGCCAGAATTATCAACCCATAAATGCCAAAGGCAAAGTGAAAGGTCAGTGTGAGTGCGGTCTGGCCTTTGCCCCTGGAGCTAGAAGTGGTAGAGGTGTGGGGGCCCCCATCACCTGTGGCTGCATCAGAGCTCCTCTTCTGCAGATCATAGGGGGACCAAGCAACCATTTTGAGGGGTAAATGCTCTTGCTTTAACCTGCTTGGATTTGGATCTCTGTCTTGGCTTGAAGTCCTGGGGTGTGTGACCAGTGTGCCAGAGCCTGTGGAGGCTTCTGGGAGGGCATCCATCTAATAGCTCCAGCAACTGTGAAAACCCCAGCAATTTGGGACAAAGCTCTCCTCTCTGGAAGCAGAGTTCTACTGTGGCAAAAAGCTCAAAAGTCAACTAATTCAGTGGCAACATGAGCAAGAAAAGGAAGGAAAGCAAGCATAGCAATCCAACTTTAGATTCCCTTTTTGGGGACAAAAAGGATCAAAGTATGAAACAGGAGTAAGACAAAGAAATCAGAACTCCTGCACCAAAAGTTTCCAAGAAAAATATGAATTGGTTTCAGGCCACAGAGGAGCTTAAGAAGGATTTTGAAAACCAAATAAGAGAAGTGGAAGAAAAATTGGGAAGAGAAACTAGAATGATGTGAGAAAATCATGAAAAGAGAGTCAACAATCTGATTGAAGAAAATAACAGCTTAAAAAAAACAGACTAATTCAATTGGCAAAAGAGGCTCAAAAAGCCAATGAGGAGAAGGATGCCCTAAAAAGCTGAATTTGCCAGATGAAAAAAGAATTTGAAAAGCTCACTAAAGAAGATCATTCCTTCAGAATTAGATTGGAGAAAATGGAAGCAAGGGACTTTATGAGAAATCAAGATACTATTAAACAGATCCAAACAAATGAAAAAATAGAAGGCAATGTGAAATATCTCATTGGAAAAACCACTGACATGGAAAATAGATCCAGGAGAGAGAATTTAAAGATTATTGGACTACCTGAAAGTCATGATAAAAAAAAGAACCCAGAAATCATCCTCCAAGAAATTCTCAAGGAAAATTGCCCTGATGTTGTAGAACCATAGGGCAAAATAGAGGTTGAGAGAATCCCCCACAAAATCCACCAATCACCTCTTGAAAAAGATCCCAAAAAGAAAACTCCTAGGAATATTATAGCCAGGTCCCAGAGTTGGCAGATCAAGGAGAAAATATTACAAGCAGACAAGAAGAAACAATTTGAATATTGTAGAAACACAATCAGGATAACCCAGGATCTGGCAGCTTCTACACTGAGGGATCAAAGGGCTTGGAATATGATATTCCAGATGTCAAAGGAGCTGGGATTAAAACCAAGAATCACCTACCCAGCAAAACTGAGTATCATGTTTCAGGGGAAAATATGGTCATTCAGTGGAATAGAGGATGTTCAAGCATTCTTGATGAAAAACCAGACTTGAATAGAAAATTTGACATTCAGATACAAGAAGCAAGAGAAGCATGAGAAGGTAAACAGGGAGAAGAAATCATAAGGAACTTATCAAAGTTGAACTATTAACATTCCTACATGGAAAAACAATAATTGTAACTTACAAAACTTTTCTCAGTAGTTGAAAGGAATAGAAATATATATATGTCTATATATGAGGGTATATGGTCATATGAATGCATATGTGAGTATGTGTATATATGTGTACAGGTATACATAGACAGAGGACACAGGATAAATTGAATAGAAAGGGATGATACTTAAAATGTGAAATTGAGAGATGAGAGAGGACTATAATGAGAGGAGACGGGGAGAGACAGAATGGGGTAAACTATCTCATATAGAAGAGGCAAGGGAAAATGGTTACAATGGAGGGGAAGAACAGGAAGGCAAAAGGGAATGGGTCAACTTTACTCTCATTGAATTTGGCTTAGGGAAGGAATGACTTTCACACTAAATAGGGTATTTTGCCCTACAGGAGAGTAGGAGGGAAGGGCATGAGAGAGGGAATGATGGACAGGAGGGCAGGTTGGAGGGGAGAGTAGTTAGAAGCACACACTTTTGAAAAGGGACAGAGTCAAAGTAGAAAGTAGAATAAGTGGGGCATGGGATAGGATAGAGGGAAATATAGTCAGTCTTTCACAATATATGCACTATGGAAATGTTTTATGTAGCTACACATTTACAACCTATATTGAATTGCTTATCTTCTCAGTAACAGTGGGTGATGAGGGAGGAAGGGAAAAAATCTGGAATTTCAAAGTTTTAAAATCAAATATTAAAAAAATGATGATGATGATGATGATGATGATGATGATGATGATGATTTTACATGCAACTGGGAAATAAGATACACGGCCCTGGGGTATGGAGATCCATCTTACCCTACTGGAAATTTGGAGGGGGTTTGGGGAGGATATAGGAGAGAGCAGATTAGGGGAGGGGGTATACAGTGGGATTGCTGTTTTTGGTGGGCAGGGGAAAGACGGAGAGAAAATTTGTAACTCAAAATCTTGTAGAAATAAATGATTTAAACTAAAAAAATTTGATTAAAAAATAAAAATAAAACAAAAAAAATTATAAAATAAGGAGAGAAAAAAAAGAAGTGGAAGAGATTTGCCATCTTATCTACAGCCTCATTAGACGCGCTAGTGGAACAGCCATATATGATGTCTACCATTTCAGTAACTTGGAATGTGTCTATCATTCAGGTAAAGAATATTTATTAAGCTCCTACTACGCATTGGGTTGGAGAAGGAAATGGCAAACCATTGAGTATCTTTGCTAGAAAAATGCCAAATGGATTCACAGAGAGTGAAATGACCCAACAACAGCCCAAATTGTTGAGGACACAGAGAAAAGCAAAAGGTGGTCCCCACTCTCAAGGAGCTCACGGGGAGACAAAACAGAGCAACTTTGTGCAGCCAGCTAAGTGCGGAAATGACAATGGCCCTTTAAAAAACCCAGTCAGGAAGAAGTGCTGCACCTGTCCAGATTCAGCCAGAAGAAACGCACGCTGATGACAAAGCTATTTTAAAAGGATTCCACAATGCAGTTCTAAAATCAAATAACTGAGATCTTGAAGGACCTTAGAGACTAGTTATTCCAGTCTCTTCCTTACCAGATGAAGAAAATGAAGCCCAGAGAGATTAACTAATTTACCCGGTATTATATAAATATTAGCCAAGTAGCCAAGATGGATTTTAACCCATTTCCTTTAGTTCTAGTGCTAGGCTTTTTCTATTACACCCTCCTCATCTTTCTGTTTTCTCTCCAAAGAGGGGGAAGATTTCAAAACTATTGAAAAGATTGGGCTTTTATTTAAAAAGAAACCTGAAATTTTTGCTGCTTATACTTACTTTCTCCTCTCTACAAATGATCTGTTAATAGTCTATTAAGATGGTCTGTTAATTCATTAATGAAAATGAGCAATTAAGAAGCAGATATTTGTTGTCTCCTACAGCAGATTATATTTTTATCATAAAATATCTGTTTTAAAGATGGAGAGACATCGGAGTCTTCTGGGAGGAGTGTTTGTTGATTATGTAAAAATATTTTGATTCTATAGAATAGAAGAATCTATATATTTCCCCCTTATTCTAAGGTCTCATCAGCATAGAAAGATGAAAAATTATGGCAGATTTGGAATCTTTACTGGTAGAAGCAGAACCCATACTGATTAGTCATAGCTGCATCAAAGAATTAAAGTATGACTTTCCACTAATCTGGAAGTTTATTTTAATACTTTTCAATTATACATGGTTTCTATAGCAATACAAAAAAATACATTTAAACTGCTGGAGATCTCATATAAAACTGTCATCTCCCACCATGATCAGCTTTTTGTTCATTGGAGGAAACATATTTTGAAATATTTATATACCCCAGTAACATCAAGGAAATTCTAGTCCAAGGAATACTTTTTATCTACAAAAATAAGTCACTTCTGTCTTATGCCCCATGTTGAAGTCAAATTATATGTAATAGGGGTTCTTAACCTAGAGTCCATGGATAAATTTCAGGTGGCCCATGAACTTGGATGAGAAAAATGAAATCTTTATTTTCACTAACTTTTGGATTCCTTTTTAATTTCATGTTCTTTTTATTTTATATATTTTAAAGCATTATTCTGAGACGGGTCTATTGGCTACACCAGAGTACCAGAGGGAGCCATTATGCAAAAAAGGGTTAAATGAAACCCTGCACTAAAGCTTGTGATTCTAACTAGTCCTGATAGCCCAGTGTTTCCCAACCTTTTCCATGAGATTACTTTTTCTAAAGATCACTGGTTGGGTTATTGACAAAATGAGTCTAGAGAATGTCAGAAAGGCACCCAACATCAGTACTTCCTAGAATCCTCTTACCTCATTCACCCATTTAACTGCACAGAGGAATAGGAGGGCTATGTTCACCAGTAGCTTCTATGCATGCCCTTATTTCCACTGGTATTACCTGAGGACTATGAGAGATGGGATGTAGAGGTGCCTCTTCAGGCCACATTTGTCCTGGTTGAAGATGGCCGATTGTTCAGAATAAATGAATTTTGCTCCTTTGAGTAGCAACATGTTTATTTGAAAGTAAATAGTTATTTGTGAAATAAATAATATGGGGGTTGGTGTTATGAAGCATCTGATCTAGTTTCAAAATAACGTGTCACATAATAGAATGAAGAAATCATCGATTTAGGGCTAGAAATGACTTTGCAGGTCATCTAATCCAACTCCTTTATTTTACAGATTTATAGAAATTGAGCTAAAGAGCAGTTAGGTAACTTGTCCAAGGTCCAAAGAGGTAGTAAAGAGGGCAAGGATTCAAGCTTAGGTCATCTGATTCCAGCACTCAGATCATTGCACCACATTGCCTCTATTGCTAAAGGCAAAGGGCATAATATATCATCAACTGGCCATTTGAACTATGATGATATTTTATTTGTACCTTCCATGCACTTCCACTCTATGCTTTGTATTGTATTTGTCTACACACATTACCTTCCTTACTGGTCTGTAAACTCCAGAGTGTAGGCACCATGCCTCATATCTCTGTATCCTTCACTGCATATAAAGTAGATACTCAACTTGTGGCTGGATTGGGATTGATTGAAAGCTATAAAACTCCTCATATTTCATTTGTTTTCCAAGAATGCTGCTTTTCTTGGTAATATGGGATTCATAAACAATTCATCTGTAACCTAAAAGAGCATTTCTAACTCTTCTTTTGCCCTTTACTATAATCTGTATAACTGTGTATAAAAATGTCATCTTGACATTTTTTCTGAGTACTCTTCTCTAAGAATATAGTGAAAATTCATTTGTTATAGATCATAGGATTGGAAGGTGATTATTTGCAAGGTGGCTATATGTCACTTTTCTAGCTGGGCCTCTGATTCTATCTGACTCGCTTTTTTCTGTCTCTCTCTGTCTCTGTCTCCCTTTCTCCCTGTTCCTCTGTGTGTCTCCCTTCCTTCTCCTCTCCTGCTTTTTGAAAGTAAATAGATTCTAAAGCTTTACCATTCAAAGAAGTTAGACCAAGAACTGACAACTCAAGCTTTGGGGGACATTAAATTTATTGTTTTATGTTACATTCTTTTATGTAACATTCAAATCTTTCCCTGGAGAAAAAAGTAATTTCTGTCATATGGTCATGGAACAGTTGTGCTCAATACTTTGTCACCATCTGCCTTTCATCAAATTTAGCATCAGTAGATCAAAGTCTGAAAATATTTAATATCAACAAAACACACTGATTTCACAGCGTACTGATACCAATCTTAGCCCACAGAGTTTGGTGATGAATTATGGAAATCAAAATATATATTTTTTTCAGGGGATTTCTACATTTATCTTTTCATGCAGATGTCAGAGATGTACACATTTTCTGATAGGTGAACAGATTCTTTAAAGTTTGATCATAAGGATCATTCTAAGATTAAAGAAGCAGAGATTATGGGTTTAATAGATTTCTCTATATATACATACATATATGAATATATACATAAGTATGTGTGTACATACACACATGCTTATGTGCAAATGTGTGTATATGTGTTGCATAGATACAAAGTATGTGTATATGTATATATGCATACTCACATATCCAAGCTGATGAAGTCTAGATATTTATATTCTGAGGGCATATAAGTATGGCTCCCCAAGGCCTTTGTGCAGGACTCACAACTAGCATGGGGCAGCTTGGGCTTTTCACCAAGGCCCAGACCTTAGAAGATGTGGTTGTACCTGAAGTCCTCAGTAACAGAATCAACAGATCTTCGTACCTTTTTTGCAAGAATAATTAATTAAAATTGGAATATGCCAGGTGGTATACTGTTGTGAATTCTTCCATCTTGCCTTATCTTCATAGCATCAGGAACCTGTGGTCATTATCCCAGGGATCTTTGTCTCCCCATCCTCCTAAAAGGCAGGATTTCACCTCATCTCCATTTTTTACTCAACATAAGGTACATTTCATATTTCTTCTCCCTATCATAGAAAAATTCCTCATTACTGCTCTGACTCTAGGTTTAATGCTCCCTCTGCTCTTAATTTTAGACTGTGCAGTCCCTTGGGGATTGGGTATGGGGGAAGGTTTAGGACAGATTGTATCCGGAAAACTATAAATTAGGCAATGATCATCTTTGGCCACTTTTTAATGATCACCTTGTCTCTTTTAACAACCTTCCTAAAGGGTACTAAGTGATCCTTTTCAGTTTCCTGACTCCCCACAGATTCCTATTTTGAACTCTTGTCAAGCTCAGACTTTTTGGGCAATGTTTTCTAGGTCCTACAACTTTCTTGAAATCTTTCTCTTCTTGTTGCACTTCCTTAGAGGACTTCTCTGTGGAACAATGATGTTCCTGCTATGTTTCTGCCTGTGAGGTTAATGATTTGACCTTTCCAAGAGAACCTCTTTTTATTTTCCTAAGAGTCTTCAGAAGGATGTGGTGAGGAAAGGACTAACAACTTTCCGGAGGAACGCTTCTTTTTTTATTTTCTTGAGGAACCAGTCTTTACAATGAGGAAATCTAGATTCATAGACCACTATGTAAGACTCACACAAACAAATGTGATTACAAGGGTTAAGTCCCACACAATTTGAAGCATACCCAGTGGAAACTCAAGCCAGGGGTTGCTTTCTTGCAACTGCTGCTGCTTTCTTGCAATGTATCTGTGGAGATAGTATTATTATTCCCATTTTACAGATGAGGAAACTGAGTATCAGAGAGAAGTGATTTGCTTTAGGTCACACAGATAGTAAGTACCTAAGGTAAGGGTGAGCTCTTCTGATTACAGGTCCAGTGTTTGTTCCTCTAAACAATACAATTTCTTAGCAGGTCAGAGGAGAAATCTTTTGGGGGCAGGAAGAGCCCTTCAAACCATATCAGACAAGAAGAGGTCATATTGGGATTGTCAACAGTATAGAAAGTGGGGAAGGTGAAAGTGAGACCAGATCCTTAGGGGATTGCTTAGGAGTGACCATTGCTGCTAACTATAATTCAACCTTTTGCAAATTCCCTGTGAATTTTACAAAGAAATTTGCAAATTGCTTTTTGTGGTTGTAAAGAACCAAAAATAAAATAGATGCTAATCAATTAACACGAAGTGTGGTATGTGAATGGTGAACTATTACTGTGATATGAGAGATAGTAAACTGATACAAAGTGAAGTAAGCAGAGTCTAGAAAATAACATACACAGTGAGTGCAACAATACAAAGGGAAATAACAACTACAAAACAACAAAAATGAATTTTGTAAAATTATAATAAATCAGCTTGTACTTCAAAGAAGAGACATAGAAAAGCACATTTTTCTAATCCTTTGAAGATATGGGGAGCCCATGGGAGGAACTATAGATTGCATAGGATGTCAGAATTTGTTTTGATGTACTAATCAATTTTGCTGATTTTCTATATTGTGCTTTTTCTTTCTTTAAGCAAACAAACAAGCATCAGGCCGGAGTCAGGAGGACCCGAGTTCGGTTACGGCCTCAGACACTTAAAACACACACACACACACACACACACACACACACACACTAGCCATGTAACCTTGGGCAAGTTACTTAGCCACAATTGACCTCCAAAAGGCAAAAAAATAAAACAAAAAAACCCAATTTTGTTATACTACATGGCTCTCTGGGAAGGAGGATAGGGGAAATCTAGTTAACATAAAAAACAAAAGATATCAATAAAATTCTATTTTTAAAAAGAATTCCTTAGACTTTAAAAAATAGTGTTCAGATGATAACATCCATTGAGCAAATGGCTCTGGTTGAATAACTGTCATGGCAAGTAGGCTCAGTTCATTTAATACAAATAGAAAGACTGAACTCACTCAGTTATGATAATATTCAATAACAAGTCTCTACCCCCTTCTTTTGTTCACTAATTACCAGCTGTCAGTTTGTGCAGGACAATTTACACTTTCCAGCAAACCAGAAGAAAAAAAGTCTATGAATAGCTAGGGTTAGATGGAAATCTAAGATCTTGCTCAGACTCAAGAATTCAAATCTCAAAGGCATGGAAACACTGGAAGTGAGGATTTTAAATAATGGACTTCATTTTTGTGTGATGAAATTGGGTCATTTTTTGCCATGTCAAAATTAACCTTGTGCTATCTGATTTGTGGCATTTATTGCCTCTGTTTCTGACAAAGCCTTTAGGATGTTAGTTGGGAAGAATACCATTGAGTTATATATAAAGTAGTCATGCTATATACCTTTATCCTTATTGGTATTCCACAGGCAGCACTGTTTGTGTGTCTTTAATTTCTTGCTCCACTGATTTACAAATGGTAACAGTAGAGCAGGGAATCAACACAGTGGTAGACTGAGAAAAAAGTCCCTAATCTCTTAATGGCTAGCAGGCAACTCTCCAGCCAGAATGGTTATCTGAAACAGCTGAATGACAATGGAAACATTGATGGTGGGAGATAGCTAGATGAGAATGCTAGGTCATTGGAGTTTAAATGTTTTATATTGTTTTTTTCAAAGGTACAGGCTTTATTACTATGTTCTGGAGGAATACATTTATGGGGGAATTACTAAAAGAATTTATCTTTTGGATATTATCACATACTATGTGAATAAATAGGAAAAATAAGTGTTCAAATAATGAGTTAAAGACAAAGTTCCATCTCTTGGGAGCTATGCACATTCTCCAAAGACTTAAAAAAAAACCAACCAGCCTAGAAGAAGTGCTTCTGAGTGTATTAACACTATTCAATGTTTTTTTCTGTACCCCAATGAAATGAGATAATGTATGCAAAACATTACAAGTCTCAAAGCTTTATAGAGAAATCAACTATTATTAGTATCTTTCTTATTTTACATTAAATTAAATTCAGATGGAAACCATCTGGAAGAGGTTGCTCCCTTGCTATACTTTCAATAGATTGTTGTGCAAGTGAATAAAAGGAATGATTTTTAAAAAATTAAATTGAAAATATTGAGATGTACACTCAACTTCCAAAATATTAGTGAAAGCAGTCCATACCCAATAGCATTATAGGACTACAGGAATGATATGCATTCAACCCTTTTTTGTACATGATCTTTGTATTTTCTGCCAGATTGCTATATTTTGAGTTTCTCATTGCATGTGATTTGCATATTAGGGAAATTTGGAAAGGCAGCACTTATTACTAACATTGTTATTGAATTTTCATGGGTCAGTGTTTTGATTATAGGCAACAGTTTTGTCTGTGATGTTGCTCTAGTCCTCAGACACTTTATTTGTTAAATTCTCAAGAAAATCTGGGGGTTTGTCTTTATAATACAGGGATTTGTTGTCCATTCATTTATAAAAGATATACCACTTCTGATGTAAAATTCAGGCCACCTGATTGTTTTCCTAGGCAATTGGTGGGTGTTAAATCTGCTTCACAGCAATATATCATAGAGTTTCCAGGTTTCCTTGCAAAATTTGCGTAGATGTAAGAGTCCAAGTTCCTTAAGAATGACCTTTCTGTTATTTTGGGTCTTCTATTAAAATCAGAAACCCTTCCATTTCTATAAACAAATCAACAACTCAGCTATTTATATGATCCTTCTCTCTCAACATATTGTTGGTTAGGTGACCATTGATATGTTAGAGAGTAAATTTTTAATTTTTCATCAGGAACATCTATACCTTGGAAAGTCATGAGCCACAAATCGGGGCTTGATTTATTGTTTTGCTGAAGTAATACCAAAAAATAATTAGCCTATTCATTTTTGAGGGCATTTAGGAAATGTTCCTTAATAAACTGACATCTCTAGTAATTAGCTTTCATTAGACATTCCCTTACCAGTCCTTCTTTCCCATCTCCAAAACATGGAAGTAGCTATTGTGATAGGGAAGAGAATTTAGTGAGGATCTATCCACATTCTTTCCTTCCTTCCTTCCTTCCTTCCTTCCTTCCTTCCTTCCTTCCTTCCTTCCT
>NW_027185777.1:17900063-17905438 GCF_028583685.1 Petaurus breviceps papuanus | reverse complement strand
TCCTTCCTTCCTTCCTTCCTTCCTTCCTTCCTTCCTTCCTTCCTTCCACAGTTTTTTTATTTGGTATGGCTAGGCCGCCTTCCATTGCATCTCTTTTCATTATTTCCCTTGATATTCTGGACATTTTGTTCTTCCCATAACTATGATCTTGTGTCATCCATGCCTCTAGCTGATTTTTGAACATTATAGGAATTTCACCAGCTGCTGGTCAGTGACTAGAAGGATTGCCTTTCCAATCTTAGTCTTAAAATAATACAAGCTAGGAGCGGCTAGGTGGCACAGTGAATGGAGCACCAACCCTAAAGTCAGGAGGACCTGAGTTCAAATGTGACCTCAGACACTTAACACGAAAAAACTATCCCTGTGACCTTGGGCAAGTCACTTAACCACAATTGCCCTCTAAAAAGGAAAAAAAAAAATAATGCAAGCTACCATTTATAAAGTACTTACTATGTGCAAAGCCCACTCTAACTGCTTTACAATTATTATCTCATTTGCTCCACACAGCAGCCTGGGAGATAGGTATCAATGTTAGCTGTCCCAAGATTATTCAAAGAATGAGATTTTGGTGCATACACAAGAGTTTTGAAGTGATCCCATAAGAAAAAGTCCAATGGAGATAAATCAATTGACCCAGATAGCCAGGCAAGAGGACTTCTACTAACCCATAGGCCTCAGAAAGTATCATCCAGAAAGTGTCACACTCACAATGCAACAACTTATCTTGTTAAAATGAAAATGAAAATTTTACTATTCGAAATTCATAAAACTCAATAACTGTACAACAAATAAAAATAAATGTTAAAATAACATTTTTTTTAAGTTTGTGGCATTTATACTTTTGAAGTTATTAAAGCTTAAAACTGCACTATGATTTTTGGGACACTGTAACACACCTTAGTACCACCACTGTTGACAATAATAATATAAACAACAGCTCACATATCTATAGTGTTTACAAATTATTGTTCACAATAAGCCTGTGAGGTAGGTACTATAAGAAATGTCTATGAAAGAAAACTTCTGATTTCTAATCTGAGAGAATATAAACTTTCTACCTACAATTCAGTCTAACTAGTTTCAAAGCTTAGGTCTGCCCAATATTTCCTCCAGGTCGGGAGCATTTGGCTCTCTTGCAGCTTCATAGCAGTATGCCATCTTCCACCTCAGAACATGCTCATGTTAATTTAAGATGTGCTTACACTGAGGTTCTTTTGATTAAGCTCAGTAATGCAGTCTCACTCACTACAATCTCACTCTCATCTAATCATAAAGCTTTCTTATCACACAGTTGATTATTCTGGCCAAATCCTGAAGTAGAAAGACAGCATAGGATGCCTGGAAGGTGGTAGGGTGAATATAAGAAAAACAATGTATTAATTCATGATTAACTTTGGATTCTGATTTCTATGTTCCAAGTTCATCTGATAACTAAGCTGTGCTAATAACAAAAAGTACTATTCAAATACCAGTTTATTTCATTTTACTAGATCTCCTAGAGACCCTAGAAAATCATCCTACCTATGGGTCCTTCTGGCACTGTGACAGACTGATGGGAGTGGCAGTTATGTGATGGGAGGTGAAAAATCAGTCAAGGAAACTTTTTCCCCCCGGGAAAGAGAGATGGCATTAGAGACAAGAGAAGACCTCCTTTCCCATTGCCACCCATTTGTTCTATTGCTAGAAAATGGGACTCACTGATGAGCAGGTCAGGGACCTGCTGGATTCAAATCTCTTCCTTCTCACCTGATTTCTTCACCTGAGGGGAACTGCAGGAATGTCATGCTCTCTGGTTTTTCTCTTTCACTGCTTAAAGATCAAGTAATTTCCCCTACACCCCCCCATATACACACTGACATTATCTTCATCCTTTCTGTTCATTTCTCTCTCTCTTTTCCAATTTGGGGGGATATAAGAAGGGAAAAAACAAAACAAAACCTATACACCTATATCTCTCTTGCTCTGTTTTCTTTTCTTTCTCTTCCATTTTTGAACTTAAAACTACCTTGATTATGGTTATTAGGTATAATAGTGCTTGGTAGACATTAGTGTTAAGGAAATGGAGAGCCTTGGTGTTTGAAGTGAAATTAGATTAGAGAACCAGAGTCATCTAATAAAGTCTTTGGAAGTTCTGAGAAAAGTCTCCAGTTACCTCCTCTTCATCTTTTAATTAAATCTGTCTTTCTAAAGCATCAGTATTCATGAAAATAATAAGAAAAACTATATTTTTCTATTTTGCTAGATGAGTAACATTTTTTTCTATGAAAGTTTGAAACACGCTGGGTTACATAGACTTTTATGGATTTGCTGGAAATTTGAATCACTACTTCTATCATTGTTTCTATGAGATATTATGTTATGAAAGAATAAATGAAAAAGTATTTGTGCAGTGCTTACTATGTGACAGACATTGCTAAGTTCTGGGAATATAGATATAAGCCAGTTGATAATGCATATTTATTACGAAGGTTTTCTTTTTCTGGAGGTGGGAGGAGAGGTGGAAGGGAGAGAAAATAGAATTTTGTTAATTGAAAATAAAATAAAACAAATTATATGTAAGCAATATATATATATATGAAATATATAAACAAATAAAACAAACATATATAAGCAGACAAGACTATTCATGCCCCAGGAAGTTGCATTCTATTTATAGAAGAGAGCATATAGTGGTAAGTGGTGGGTAAGGAAGAATGTTTTGAATGAAGTCAGGGAGAAAGATGATTGACATAATAGGTCACTGATTGACATGTCCTTTGAGAAAATAGTAGCATTGGTTTGATTATAGCTCTCACAGCTAATGTTGGAAAGGCATGGTGACATGTCATGGTGGGCTTCAGACTGGGCAAAATAAGGCAAATACCTGCCCATCAATCAGAAACTAAATGTCACAAGGTTAGGACCTTCAGTTCAGAACAGAAGTGGAGGCTGGAAAGCAGGTAGCATGGAGATGGTTGGGAATTGGTATACAAGATAAGACAGTGATCAATGGAATTAATATTTATTTTTGCAACTTCAAGTATTAGTGATAGGCTAGGGAAATTTGAGGTGGGGATAGAATATTTCCTATGGACTACCTCAAATCTCACCACATAACTGGCATGGTTTCCCTATGACTGAGAAAATAACATAAACTTTAAAAAAAAATAATTTAACTCTTTTGACAAGTGGTGAAAACAATTTAAATTTTATTATCACTTACAAGTATGTAACTCAAGAATTTGGGCTATCCAGAAAGACACTAAGTAAATAAAGAATGTTTAGTCTTTTTCCCATTCCAGTCTATTCTCCATGAAGTTGCTAGAGTAATATTTCTAAAGAATGGGCCATGTCAATTGCCTCCAGGATGAAAAACAAACTCCTTTGTTTGACATTTAAAGCCCTTTATAAACAGGTTCCAGTCTACCTTCCAGACTTATTACATGTCATCCCCTTTCTCTCACTTTTCAGTTCATGCAAACTGGCTATTCCTCATACAAGACATTCCATTGTCTGCCTTTGCAAAGGCTTGCTGCTATGCCTTGAAAGCACTTCCCCATCAGCTTGGCCTCTTAGAGAACCTAGCTTTCTCCAAAACTCAACTCTAACTACCTCCCACATCAGACTTTTCCTGATGTCTTTAGCTCCTGATTCTTCTTGAAATAACCTTGTAATTACTTTGTATATACCCGTATGTGTCCATGTCATTTTCCCCAACAGAATATAAGATGAGGATAGGACATGTTTTATTTTTATCTTTATATCACCAGGGATAAGCACAGGACCTGGCTCATAACTGCTACTTAATGAATGAACTTAATGTTGATATGTAGTCAAATGGACAACTGATAGAACTGATCTATAAGTGCAAATATCTTTGATAGACCTTTTGCCTGGACAATAAGCTGGGCAAAGAGCTGAATAGAAATAGAAGAGGAGAGGAAGCTAAGTTGTCTCTAGGAAATTGTTTAGGGTATTTGGTGACTCCACACTTCTTGAAACACAGGGCCACTGAAAAAAAGCATACCATGCTCCCAGTGATAATGCATAGCTGTGAATCATAGAATACTTCCATGTCTAAAGAATTTGAAGGTCAACAAAAGGGCAAGTGAGAGGCACATGGTGCACATGAATAGGGTACAACACATTACCGCCCTAAAATTGTACAAGAAATGTGACATTGTGATAAAAATATACAACTAGAAAACAAGGTGGATTGGTCAGGGAAAAGAGAGAGAGTACCTGAATACTTCACTGGTATTCCAGCAATGTAAAGAGCCTTGAGAAAGACCCCTAAGACACTGGGCAGAAAATTTATAGAATACAAGTAGGAATTGTACAAAATGTGCATTTCTATATGAATTATAATTGCCATATCTGGAGAAGTGTCCACACTGATGAGGTCAGAGTTCCATTGGATTACTGGCACATACAAATATGTATGTGATACCAAGCATGGGTAACTTGTGGCCTCAAGGTCACATGTGGCCCTCTAGGTCCTCAAGCACAGTCCTTTGACTGAATCCAAAGGTCCTCAAGTGTAGCCCTTTCATGCCTAGAAGGCCACATGTGGTCTTGAGGCCATAGAATACCCACCCCTGGTGTATAACATTGTAAATATATACATACAACATAAACTTATTAAAAGACTATTGTTGGGGTGGCCAGGTAGCACAGCAAGTAAGAGCACCGGCTCCAGTGTCGGGGTGACCTGGGGATCAAATCCGGGCTCAGACACTTAGTACCCACCCAGAAACACCTGGCCGTGTAACCTTGAGCAAGTTATTTAACCCCAATTGCTTAGGGGTGGCCAGGTGGCTCAGTGATTAAGAGCACTGGCTCCAGTATCAGGATGACTTGGGGATCAAATCTGGGCTCAGATACTTAGCACCACACTCAGAAATAACTGGCCATGTAACCTTGAGCAAGTTACTTAACCCTGATTGCTTTTAAAAAAAAGTCTATTGTCATTAGCTTTAGAGTGGTAATTTGGGTTTTTCTGTAATCAGAATGAAGAAATATAGACAGGATGATCTGATCACTGAGAATATTTGAGGAACAGAAACCAGGCCCTGAGAGACCTAACTGCAGATCACTTTAATTTTTTGAGTAAAGTAAGAGGCTAGACCATCTGCCAAAAATACAGTGGGTAAATGTATAGTTGGTGGTGAGTGCAGATAAGAAAAAATTGGAACAGTCGCTGTGGGAAATGTGATAAGGATTGTTAAGCAACAGCAAAACCCGACAGATTATGTTTCATGAATTCGTCGTTGTTGAAAAGAGGTCAAAGAAAGAAAGGTTCTTTCTTTCTCTCTGTCTCTGTCTGTCTCTCTCCCTCTCTCTCGTTCTACACACACACACACACACACACACACACACACACACACACACACACA
>NW_027185777.1:17895889-17900053 GCF_028583685.1 Petaurus breviceps papuanus | reverse complement strand
CACACACACACACACACACACACACACACACACACACACACACACACCTCCAGCACTTTTTTTTGCAGCATCAAAGAACTGGAAGGAAATTAGCTGTCACATTTTTGGACCTGACTATGCCTATGTGTTACCAGTTATCCTTTTTTTTTTTCATTTGTTCCATTGAGGGGATTGGGAGAAAATATCATTTGTTAATTTAAAAAATTTAGTTGATATCTATCAAAAGACTGAAAAAAACTTATAGGTTACCTTATGTCCCTCCCTGCCCACAACTCACAAGGTGAGGTTCCTTAGCAAATAAATACCTCCTGGTCCAGGTTCTCTGTTAGTTTGCTTTCCCTAAAATATTAGCTCACAAGGCCCTACCAACGTATTCTTTTTTAAAAGTTGTCCAGAAGACACAAATGGTTCAAAGTAAAGGCATGTAATGAAACACTGTAGTAAGAAAAATAGCCCCCCCAAAATTTCCTCCATAAATATGTGACACATTTTCTGTAAACAAACAAACCCATAGCTTTAATGGGATAAGTAAACATACAGAAAACACCTGTTTGAGAATAAACAGATGAGGGACACACATGGCCAGGGATAATGAATGGGATAAACATGTGGGCAATATAGGGTCTGGGGCCACACATGGAGGGACAATTAATGCCTCAGATGCTGTAGGGTCATAGATGTCTTTTAGTGATATAGTAATGCCCTTGTATTGTTTCCTATGGATCTCTTTTTTATTTATTTTATTATTTAGCATTTTAATTTATTATTTACTTTTAAACATTGTTTTCTTTTTAAATTTTGAATTCCAAAATTACCATCTTCCTTCCTACCCCTCTCCCACCTACTGGGAAGGTATATATCAGTTATACATGTGAAATCATGTAAAATATTTCTATATTAATCATTTAAAAAAACAAGAAAAATGAGAAAATTACACTTCAATTTGTACTCAGAGTTTATCAGTTCTCTCTCTCTGGAGGTAAGTAGTGGGTTTTTTGGGCATTAGTTCTTTGGAATTGTCTTGGATCATTGTATTGATCAGAGTAGCCAAGTCTTTCAAATTTGATCATCATAAGATTGCCGTTATTGTGCACAATGACCTCCTGGCTCTTCTTATTTCATTTTGCATCACTTCCTATAGGTCTTGTCAGGTTTTTCTGAAACCACTCCCCTCTTTATTTCTTATAGCACAATAATACTCCATCCATCAAAACCATATGCTACAACTTATTCAACTATTCTCCGATTGATAAGTATTTCCTCACTTTCCAATTCCTTGCCACCACTAAAAGGACTGATTATATATCCTTCTCCTTTGATCTCTTTGGGATATAGAACTAGTAGTGGTATTACTAGAACAAAGGGCACACACAATTAAACCTTTGGATATAGTTCCAAATTGCACTCCAGAATGGTTAGAACAGCGCAGTACTCCACCAGCAGTTCGTAAGTGTATATATTTTTATCTCATCCTGTCTTGTATTTGTCTTTTCTGATAGGCATGAGGTGGTACTTCAGAGCTGTTTTAATTAACATTTCTCTAACCAATAGTTATTTAGAGAATTTATTCATATGACTAGAGATAGTTTTGTTCTTCTGATATCTGTTTATATACTTTGATCATTTATTAATTAGGGAATGAGTTGTATTTTCATAAATTTTACTCAGTTCTGTTTATTAAGTATTTGAGAAATAAGGCCTTCAAAAGAAAAAAAATTGCTATAACATTTTTAATGTTACTTCATTATCTATGATACCTTTTTAGCATAATGTAGTTTCTTTTAATTAGGTCTATTTTTGCTTTTGATTTGTCTGAGATCAGGATTGATACCCCTGCCTTTTTTACTTCAGCTGAAGCATATTAGATTCTGCTCCAGCACTTTATTTTAATTCTGTGTCTGTCTTTCTGTTTCAAGTGTGTCCCTTGTAAGCAATACATTGTTAGATTCTGACTTCTAATCCATTCTGCTCTCTGCTTCCATTTTATGGGTGAGCTCATTCCATTCACCGTTATAATTACTTTGTATTTCTCCCATCCAATTTCTTCTGTTTCTTCCCCTCTCTTTTTATATTGTCCCTCTCCAAAAGTCTGTTGTGCTTCTAACCACTATGTTTTTTAATCCACCCTCTTTTTATCACTCCCTTTTCTTTTATCCCCTTCTCCTCCTGGTTCCTTATTGGGTAAGTTATGTTTCTATATGCAACTGAGTGTGTAGATATATTCTTCCCTTTTGAACCAATCCCAGTAAGAGTGAGGTTCAAGCATTACCCATCACCTCCTCCCAATTTTTCCTTCCATAATAAAAGCTCTTTCTTTACATGCCCCTTTTATGTGAGAAAATTATCCCCATTCTACACCTCCCTTCCCCTTTCATCTGTTGTATTCCTCTTTATTTTGGGGGTGAGATCCCATTAACATATCAAGTCTGTCTTTATAAACTTCCTTTAAAAGGCCTAGCCATGATAAAGCGCTTATGAGTTACACGCGCCATCTTCCTTCCCATCCAGCAATGTAAATGACTTAACTTTTTGAGTCCCATATGATTAATTTTATGTTTATCTTTTTATTCTTTTCTTGAGTCTTGTTTTGCAAGTCAAATTTTCTATTCAACTATGTTTTCTTTTTTAAATTTCATCAGGAAAATTCTCTATTTCATTAAATATACATTTTTCCATGCAGCATTAGATCCAGTTTTGTTGGGTAAGTTATTCTTGGTTACAATTCTAGCTCCTTTGCCTTCCAGAATATCATATTTAAAGCCCTATGCTCCTTTAACATGGAAATTGCTAAATCTTTCGTGATTCTGTCTGTGGCTCCATAATATTTTAATTATATCTTTCTGGTTTCTTGAAGTAATTTCTCTTTGACCCAAGAGATCTGAATTTGGCTATAATATTCCTAGGAGTTTCCATTTTGGGATCTCTTTGAGGAAGTGATTGGTGGCTTCTTTTGATTTCTATTTTACCCTCTGGATCTAAGATATTGGGGCAGTTCTCCTTGATGATTTCTTGAAATATGATGTTCAGGCTCTGAAGTTTGGTTTGAGGTGTTATTTTAAAGTTGTCTGGAGGGGAATCTTTGGAGAGTTCAACTGGGTTGCTGCCCCTAATCTGCTATCTTGGCTCTGCCCTCTCCCCACCACTGATCTCTTGATGGGCCACTTCCTTTCCCATTAGGCTCACAGTCTTCTACTAGACACTGCTCTGCTCTAAACACTGCTTTTCCAGATATGTCATTTCTACCAGTTGTTGGTTGCCTGGTTGCTGTTTCACTGGGCACTACCAAATACCAAAGTCAAGAAGACTTGAGTTCCAACCCTACCTCAGAGATTTACTAACTATGACCCTGGGCAAGTCATTTAACTCTCTGAACCAAAATTTACTTACTATTATATTTATTATTTTTTTTATTTTTAGTGTTCTCTAAGAGTTGTGGCTTCTACTGGCTCTCATCTCTCCAGCAGAAACTTCTCAGTCTTAGGTGTCAAACATTTTAGAGCAAACAGCAGCTTCCTTATCCCTGCCCCCAAATAACTGATGGCTTAGCTAGTTTGTATTACTTTTTCTGGTCCAGGGGCCAGGATTTCTGCCAGGGATCTCACCCTCACTTATGGTAATTAGTCAACAACCTTTGTGATTTTCCAACTCTGAAAGTGGATATTTATTTGATAGAAGTTAGTACTTTTTGATTTAATTTTCTTTTCCTCCATTAACTTGCAAAAACTTCTGGGAAATAGAGATATATGAAAGAGCTTATATCTTCAAGAAATCCTGTGTCCAGAGTGCTGGGGTTATTCAACAATCTCCAAGCACTATTCCTGCCCTTACCTCTAGAGACCTCAGAAAGCTCTAAATTCTCAGACAGGTCGGGCAGGGCAGTGATTGCATAAACCTCTCTCTAAAACACTTTATCACAATTCTTAGCAGACCTAGTCTTTAAAAAAAAAACCTGTTACATTTTTCATAATATTTTTAGAGTCCACAGATATCACCCAAATCAACAGTCTTTTGTGAGGGTCTTGTGTACTATATCTCTAAAAAATGAATGAATAAAAAATTATTTGAAAATGAAAAAAGTAAATTTTTACTGTGTCAGGAGTCATACTAATTACTGGGCATCTATCTATCTATCTATCTATCTATCTATCTATCTATCTATCTATC
>NW_027185777.1:17893188-17895879 GCF_028583685.1 Petaurus breviceps papuanus | reverse complement strand
CTATCTATCTATCTATCTATCTATCTATCTATCTATCTATCTATCTACCTACCTACCTATCTACCTATCTATCTATCTATCTATCTATCTATCTATCTATCTATCTATCTATCTATCTATCTATCTATCTATCTATCTATCTATCTATCTACTAACCTACCTACAAGAAAGCAAGGCAGTCCTTGCTCTCAAAGACCTCATTTCAAATAGGGGAAAACAATGCATATAGGGAAATTAGAGATGTAAAGCTGATGTGGGAAAGGCATGCCTGGGATTAGACAAAATAAATGGAAACTCACTAAACAGACCATGTCCAAGTTGTAGGGGATATGGAGGGAAGGAGCCTATGGTACAGGTTTAACTAGTAAAATTCATAACCAAACGAGTGCATTTTTTCCTCATCTGGAATAAGGAGAATGGGTGGGGAAGCTAAGGTCAAGTCCCACATTCCAAGATCCTATTACATCTGCAAGGAGGATGTTGATATATGCAGTGAGGAGAATGGTAATGGTTGTTTGTAGTAAGGAGGCTGCAATGGCTGGAGACCATGTAGTCTCAAACATTTCTTTTTTAGCTTATGTTGAATTGAAATGGAAAATGTGGAAGCATTCTAAGCCCCCCACCAGATTAGAAGGAATAATTCCAGGGCATTTGAAGACACTAGGGTCTTCCATCACTCCTGGAGATAATTGGCTAATCAGCAGAAGAGTTGCTGTCAATTAGGTAGTCTCTCTGATTCTATGACTGAATATTTACAAGAGAACTAGAGGGCTTCTATAGAAAAACTGAAGTTGATACACACTCTGGGTCATCTGTTGACCCATATATGCTTGTTAAAATGCATCAAGTGTTAGGTTGGTCTCACAGAAAAAAATGTAGAATTAGTTAAGTTATCACAATGTCAAAAGTCTACAAGTCAGAATGAACAGATTTAGACAAATTGGACAAATTGGTTCATCTCTCTGGGCCTCAGTTTCCTTATATGCAAAAGAAAGAGTTTTGACGATATAATCTGAGATATCTTCCTGATCTATTTAAATTTCCCTGTGTCATTTTTTGAGGATGGTTAGCCTTTCCTTGTTTTTCCAACCTTTTTCTCTATGATTTATGTGAAAGAAACTTCTAATTATACCTAATTCTGGTTGGAGAGGAGAAAATTGAGTGGGAGGTTAATTTCTCATCTATGTCTATGTGAGCACACATACCTTCTCTTTGGCAAGACAGGAAAGGAAATAATTTGGAAGGAGTAACGTCATAGTCTCTCTTTCAAATTTGACTTAAAATCTTTATCTTTTTCAATATGAGGCTCCAAAATTTGGTTATGAGAGACCTAGATTTCAAATATTATCTAAATGGCTTGTGTATTTCCTTTTCAGACCACCTTAAATTTAAGTGGAAATGACTGAATCGTTTAAGGCCATCCATCTCTGTAAGAACAATGGTGGGAAGTTCATGACCACTGGTGTCTTTTGTCATTGTCAATAATTGCTAGAGACACACAATTGATTTATTGAATCATTACATAGATTTCACCTTTATAGTTGTTGCTTAATTCTTATTTACTTTTTCTTTAAGGAGAAAAGCCTCATCTCTACTTTTGATTAGCTTCAGGGGATTAACTAACTTTGGAATTCCCCTTTTTCTTAGAATGACACATTAACCATTGGGCTAGATTTTCTTTCCTGCCTAAATCATAGAATTTTAAGAGCTAGGACAGTGCTTAAAGGGCATTAACTCTCACCTCTTAATTTTACACATTAGGAAAATGAAGTCCAGAAAATTGAATTGATTTGCCCAAGATCACATACGCGAGTGAAAGAGGCAGAACTTTTGATTCACAAGGGAGTGTTTTCATTCTTTTGTAATGAGGCACTTATGGAGGTGCTTCAACTCTTTCCTGACATCAAGTTCCCTCCTGGGGGCAGCGAGGTGGTACAGTGAATAGAGCACTGGCCCTGGAATCAGGAGAACCTGAGTTCAAATTCAACCTCAGACACTTACACTTACTAGCTGTACGACCTTGGGCAAGTCACTTAACCCCAATTGTCCTGCCTTCTCCCCTCCAGAAAGCAAAAAAAAATCCTCCTAAGATGCTGTGATTCCAGGTGATTTGATTCTACCCATTCCTGAAGCATAACCATTCTCTACTGCATCACTGAAGAAGAGTATAGCATACAATCCTCAAACATAACTTATTCAAATAAATTATTGATAATGGAAAATGGCCCAGGATCAGTAGAGGGATTTATATCACTACTTGTAATTATTCTCACCAGATTTTTATCCACTGACATAAGAAGATCAATAGAGTATCAAATCACCCTAGATGGGAAATAGTTGACTTACTTGCTAAGTGGAGAGAGATAGCAGTTAAAAGCAATAAAGACTTGGAATATAAACTCAGTATCTTACTATCAAGATATAAATAGTTTATAGTTTATAACTAATTATTCCTCATTTTATTTATTGATTTTTTGATTGTTCGAGATTCGTATTTCCATTTCACCAGGTTAGAAGTACAGTGGCTCTTTTCCGACCTGGTCCCAGGCAGGATGGCTCCTGCAAAGAAGGGTGGAGAGAAGAAGGGACATTCCACCATCAATGAGGTGGTGACCAGAGAGTATACCATAACAGTCACAAGAGGATTCATGGAGTAGGCTTCAAAAAGTGAGCTCCCTGGGATCTAAAGGA